>NC_081555.1:19316195-19338695 GCF_963082655.1 Stomoxys calcitrans | reverse complement strand
GCTATATCCAAATCTGAGCCGATCTGGGCCCAAATAAGAAAGGGTGTCGACTGACCTAACAAAACTCACTGTCCCATATTTTGGCAAAATCGGATAATAAATGTGGATTTTATGGGTCCAAGACCCTAAATCGGCGGATCGGTCTATATGGCAGCTTTATCCATAACTGAACCAATCTGGGCTCAATTAAGAAAGGATGTCGACTGACCTAACAAAACTCACTGTCCCAAATTTCAGCAATATCGGTTACAAAATGTGGATTGTATGTGCCTAAGACCCTAAATCGGCAGATCGGTCTATAGGGCAACTATATCCAAATCTGGATCGATCAGAGCCAAATTGAAAAAGAATGTCGAAAGGTCCAACACAACTCACTGTCCCAATTTTTGGCAAAATCGGATAATAAATGTGGCTTTTATGGGCCAAGGACCCTAAATCGGCAGGTCTGTCTATATGGCAGCTCTATGCAAATCTGGACCGATCTGAGCCAAATTGAAGAGGGATGTCGAAGGACCTAACACAACTCACCGTCCCTAATTTCAGCAAAATTGGATAATAAATGTGGTTTTTATGGCCCCAAAACCTTAAATCGAGAGATCGGTCTATATGGCAGGTATATCCAAATCTGAACCGATCTGAGCTAAATTGACGAAGGGATATCGAGGGGCCTAACGCAACTCTTAGTCCCAAATTTCACCAATATCGGTTAAAAAATGTGGCTCTTATGGCCCTAAGACCCTACATCGGCGGATCGGTCTATATGGCTGCTATATGCAAAGCTGAACCTATCTGAGCCAAATTGAAGTGGGATGTCGAAAGGTCTAACACAACTCACTGTCCCATATTTTGGCAAAATCGAACAAAAAATGTTTCTTTTATGGCCCCAAAGCCTTAAATCGAGAGATCGGTCTATATGGCAGATATGTCAAAATGTGAACCGATATGAACCAAATAAAGAAAGGATGTCGACTGGCCTAACAAAACTCACTGTCCCAATTTTTGGCAAAATCGGACAATAAATGCGCCTTTTATGGGCCCAACACCCTAAATCGGCGGATCGGTCTATATGGCAGCTATATCCAAATCTGAACCGATCTGAGTCAAATTGAAGTGGGATATTGGAGGGCCTAACACAACTCACTGTCCCAAATTTCAGCAAAATCGGATAATAAATGTGGCTTTTATAGTCCCAAGACCCTTAATCGGCGGATCGGTCTTTATGGCAGCTATATGCAAATCTGAACCGATATGGGCCAAATTGAAGAAGGATGTCGAAAGGTCAAACACAACTCAAAATCGGACAATAAATGCGCCTTTTATGGCCCCAAAACCTTAAATCGAGAGATCGGTCTATATGGCAGCAATATCCATAACTGAACCGATCTGGACCCAATTAAAAAAGGATGTCGACACAACTCACTTTCCCAAATTTCATCAATATCGGTTAATAAATGTGGATTGTATGGGCCTAAGACCCCAAATCGGTGGATCGGTCTATATGAGGGGTATATAAAGATATAGTCCCATGGAGGCCACCATAGCGCAGAGGTTAGCATGTCCGCCTGTGACGCTGACCGCCTGGTTTCGAATCCTGGCGAGACCTTCAGAAAAAATTACAGTGGTGGTTTCCCCCTCGTAATGCTGGCAGCATATGTGAGATACTATGCCATTGTAAAATATCTCTCCAAAGAGGTGTCGCACTGCGGCACGCCGTTTGGACTCGGCTATAAAAAGGCGGTCCCTTATTATTGAGCTTAAAACTTGCATCGGACTGCACTCATTGATATGTGAGAAGATTGCCCCTATTCCTTAGTGGAAAGTTCATGGGCAAAATTTTCATTTGCATAGTCCTCAATATCTCTATTTCTACAACAGACAGACGGACATGGACATCGTTACATCGTCTTAGAATTTTACGACGATCAGATATATTGGATTGCTCAAAAAGTAATTGCGGATTTTTAAAAGAAAGTAAATGCATTTTTAATAAAACTTAGAATGAACTTTAATCAAATATGCTTTTTTTACACTTTTTTCTAAAGCAAGCTAAAAGTAACAGCTGATAACTGACAGAAGAAAGAATGCAATTATAGAGTCACAAGCTGTGAAAAAATTTGTCAACGCCGAATATATGAAAAATCCGCAATTACTTTTTGGGCAACCATTTATATACTTTCGTCAGAAATATATATGCCTGGGCTCCAATCCCGTCCTGAACATCAAGAAAGTTTCAGCGGTGGTAGGCCCCTTATCATTGAGCTTTAACTTTAATCGGACTGCACTCATTGATATGAGAAAAGTACCCCCTGTTCCTTCATAGACTGTTCATGGGAAATTTAGTGGTGAAAACAATTGCGGGCCACTTCAGAAACATAAACTAAGATTCTCCCACCTTTTTTTACTTATCTCTAGGTACAGCTTTAATGCTTCATCTTGTATTAGAATTATTATGAATCAGAAAACATTTTGAACAAAATTTCCTTTAATATAACCTAAGGCCTTTTCCTCAACAAAAAATAAATCCATTTAAACTTCACATCCACCATTATGTAGCACTACACTAGCACTGCTTTCTTTAAAATATAAATTTCTTTTATGTTAATATCTTCAATGTAAATCTAATATACATACCTTTTGCTCCACCACCTGCAGCAAAATGGTATGAGAATGTTACCACCTGCTCAACTCCACTCATAATTATGCAAAATTGTTAAACTAACTTTGGTGCTGTGGCAATGTCTTAAGTAGCTTAAAGAAAATCAACACTTACCATCAAAAGAACCCAGGGCCAAGGTAGAAAGTTAAGTTTGCTGAAAAAAAAAGAAACTATGGCATTGTCTTAAGTTAAGAGCCAAAAATAGGAAACTACAATGCAAGTGACAAGAGACCGAAGTGAAGTAGTAAAGAGTGCTGTGTGGGAGCCAAGACAATTTATGCTAAGGCAACCACAATATGGTCATACAAAGAGTGTAAAGCAGTATTTGAAGATAGATAAAAAGAAAACAAAGCCAAGGATTTAAGTTAAGTTTCTTATCGCTCCCTTTTCCCTCTCCCTCTCTCTTTTACTTCTTACGAACATAACAAAGTCTTTAAAGTTGTTTTTTTTTTCTTTGCCTTTATTTCCTTGCATGTCTTGATGCAAATATTTTCTCTGTTAACATACAAAAGTAAACACATGTGTGCACCACCAGCAAGCACAATAAAACAACTTCCTTTACACCAGCTGCGACATACATACATACATTTCCACATGTTACTGCAAACATAAAATTTAAAAATAAAAATATTTTGTATACAGATAGGAAGTTGTTGTTGAAACTATCTTTTGCGCCGCCGGACAACACTTTTTTCTCCTGATAAAAAAAAATATACAAAATTTATTTTGCTACAAGCTAGAGATAAAGTTAAGGATAAAATTACATTTACAAAAATTGTTACAATGTTATATGGGGAGATATGTTTCCAAAGATAGCTTTATTCTTTTGTCTGTACAAGACTGTAGGCAATGTTAAAGAATAATAAAAGAAATCTTTAACATATTTTAAAGCACTTAAATGGCACTGGACACTTAACAGACCAGGTTGCGTATACGTTACGTAGTCATACTAAATATAACGTATACGCACTATGTCACAGCACTCAATAAGGCCACTGCCCACTAACACGATCGGAATATGAATGTAAGCAACAAGCATGGCGAGAAGTCTATAACATCTCATTGTTCACAATTTGTGTACAAAAAGCCCATGTTTATAGCATCCACATAAGAACAGAAAAAAGCTACTAAATTCAGCATCATGTTCGTCCTATTATTTCCCTACCTTCACAATGCCCTGATATACATTTAGGCCTTCAAGGCAGACTTTTGATTCGCTAAAAATATCCCAATGAACGTATCTAAACTAAGCCACTTCTCCTGCTTCCAGTTGTAAGCCTTATTTAATAAAAATTTATTATGACCGGATTTTTGCTAAGGCTTTTATGGAGCATTGCTTCTTTGGTTTTAATACCCACCGCCGTAGGATAGGGGGTATATTCATTTAGTCATTCCGTTTGCAACACATCGAAATATCAATTTTCCGACCCTATAAAGTATATATATTTCGGATGGTCGTAAAATTCTAAGACGATTAAACGATATCCGTATGTCTGTCCGTCTGCCCGTCTGTCCGTCCGTCCGTCTGCCCGTCTGTCCGTCCGTCCGTCTGTCCGTCCGTCTGTCCGTCCGTCTGTCCGTCCGTCCGTCTTTTGTAATCACTCTAAAGCCTTTAAAATTTAAGATATTGAGCTGAAATTTGGCACCGATGCGTATTTTTGACGCACGCTGGTTATGTTTTTGAACGGGCTAAATCGGACCATATATGGATATAGCTGCCATATAGACCGATCTCTCGATAAAGGGTCCGAAGCCCATAAAAGCTTTATTTTTTATCCGATTTCGCTGAAATTTAAAACAGAGATGCGTTTTAATCCTCCCAATATCTGAACCAAATATTGCTCAGATCGGACAATATTTAGATATAGCTGCCATATAGACCGATCTCCCGATAAAGGGTCTGAAGCCCATAAAAGCTTCATTTCTTATCCGATTTCGCTGAAATTTGAAACAGGGAGTCGTTTTAAGTCTCCTAATATCTGAACCAAATATGGTTTAAATCGGACTATATTTGGATATTGCTGCCATATAGACCGATCTCCCGATAAAGGGTCTGAAGCCCATAAAAGCTTTATTTCTTATCCGATTTTGCTGAAATTTGAAACAAGGAGGCGTTTTAAGTCTCCTAATATCTGAACCTAATATGGTTCAGATCGAACTATATTTGGATATAGCTGCCATATAGACCGATCTCCCGATAAAGGGTCTGAAGCCCATAAAAGCTTTATTTATTACCCGATAACGCTGAAATTTGAAACAGTGAGTTATTTTTAACCTCCCAACATTCGCCCTAAATATGGTTTAGATCGGACTATATTTGGATATAGCTGCCATATAGACCGATCTCCAGATAAAGCGTCTGAAGTCCATTAAAGCTTTATTTTTTATCCGATTTCGCTGAAATTTGAAACAGTAAGATATTTTCAACCTTCCAACATCGAACCTAAATATGGTTCAGATCGAACTATATTTTAATATAGCTGCCATATAGACCGATCTCCCGATAAAGGGTCCGAAGCCCATAAAAGCTTCATTTCTTATCCGATTTCGCTGAAATTTGAAACGGTAAGTGTCTTAAGACCTTCCAACATCTGACCCAAATATTGCTCAGATCGGACAATATTTAGATATAGCTGCCATATAGACCGATCTCCCGATAAAGGGTCTGAAGCCCATAACAGCTTTATTTTTTATCCGATTTCGATGAAATTTAAAACAGTAAGTTATTTTCAGCCTTCCAACATCCGACCCAAATATGGTTCAGAACGGACTATATTTGGATATAGTTGCCATATAGACCGATCTCCCGATAAAGGGTCTGATGCCCATAAAAGCTTTATTTTTTATCCGATTTAGCTGAAATTTGAAACAGTAAGTGTCTTAAGACCTTCCAACATCTGACCTAAATATGGTTCAGATCGGACTGTATTAAGATATAGCTGCCATATAGAGCGATCTCCCGATAAAGAGTCCGAAGCCCATAAAAGCTTCATTTCTTATCGGATTTCGCTGAAATTTGAAACGGTAAGTGTCTTAAGATCTTCCAACATCTGACACAAATATTGCTCAGATCGGACAATATTTAGATATAGCTGCCATATAGACCGATCTCCCGATAAAAGGTCTGGAGCCCATAAAAGCTTTGTTTTTTAACCGATTTCGCTGAAATTTGGAACAGGGAGTCGTTTTGAGTCTCCTAATATTTGAACCAAATATGGTTCAGATCGGACTATATTTAGGTATAGCTGCCATGTAGGCCAATCTACCAGATAAGGGTCTAAGGCCCATAACAACTGCATTTTTTACTCGATTTCGCTGAAATTTAAAATATTGAGTTATTTTAAGCCTCCCGACATTCGACCTAAATATGGTTCAGATCGGACTATAGTTCGATAAAGCTGCCATATAAAAGTCTGAAGCCCATAAAAGTCGCAGTTATCCGTTTTCGATAAAATTGGAAATAGTGATTTGTTGTAGGCCTCCCGACATCTGAGTCAAATATGATACAGATCGGACTATATCAAGATATAGATGTCATAGAGACCTATCTGTCGATTTAGATTCTTAATTTCGCTGAAATTTTAAATTCTGAGTTGATTAAAGCCTCCTGATATTCGACTCAAATATGGTTCCTATAGGTCTTGAGTCACATATAACTGTCATATAGCTTATCGCATTTAGTGTCGGAAATGGCTTCGTTCGATTTATTTCGAGTTTTCTACGAGATCGCACTATACGAGTCGTTATAGATGGATTCTCATCCAATAAGCATAAATTTACCCCAGGGCACTGAGCTTTCTCTTTCTCCTTCTCTTTTTCTTATTTTCATCAACGATCTGTTGGGTCAGACATCGAATCCGATCTACTCATTTGCAGATGACAGTTATCTCTATCATTCGTACTCCATCGACCTTAGGCTGAGTCTTCGAGAGATTGAGCACAAGAGGCGTGTTATGGACGATAAACTCTGCCAGGATTTGCTGGCCATTTCTGAGTGGGGTCGAATGAATCGGGTAGATTTTAATGCACTGAAGACTCAGTGCCGCTTGTTTTCACACAAACGATTCGCTGACCCTTTACGATCACTCCTTCAACGGTGTAGATGTTGAGCAATCAGAAGCTCTCGATGTTCTGGGCATGAAAATACAAAGTGATGGCCGTTGGACAAAACATGTATTTGAAGTGTCGAAAGAATTCATGCATTTAAGTGTTTAGGCTTCCTTAAATGATGTAAGAACTACTTCACTCCGTTTGATCTTCTCAACATCTACACCACTTCCATAAGGCCGAAAATGGAGTACAACTCACATGTATGGGCTGGAGCTTCAAAATCATTCCTGGAGCTACTGCACCGTTTACAGAGGAGAGAGATGGCGTTGATTGGGGGACAGTGGGGTATCCAATTATATTGCCTTCCTTCATCATAGTCGCGATGTAAGTTGTTTGGCGCTGTTCTATCGGTACTTTCATAGTGTGTGTTGATGTGCCGCTTGAAATTTTGCACAGATACTTAATATTGATATAAGTCATTGGGGATTGCAAATGGACCATATCGGATCAGATTTAGATAAAGCTCACATATAAACCGATCTCCCGATTTGACTTCTTGAGCCCTTACAGGCCGCAATTTTTGTTCGATTTGGCTGAAATTTTGCATGCGGAGTTCTGTGATGACTTTCAACAACTGTGCCCAACTCAGTCAATAAGCTGATATAGATCTCATCTCTCGATTATCCTTGTTTGGTTCCAACAAGCTTTAATTTTTGCTGGTTTGACAGAAGTAAATCCATGGTGGTGGGTTCCAAAGATTCGGTCCGGTCGAACTTAGCACGCCTTTACGTATTTTTTTTTTTTTTTTTTTTTGTTTTTGCAATTATTTGGTAATGCATCACTTCAAGTACACAAACATTTTTGTGATTTTCATCTCATTTTCAATACAAATGCTAAACGGAATTTATATTTGTAAATATTTATATGTACAAATATAAACGAAGAGTGTATATATGTGTTTGTCAGCGAAGTTATGCTTGCAAAAGTGTGGGCAAATAAACAGAATTTGCAAAATTAGATTGTTTGCACCACTTAAATTTATGAACTCTCGCATATAAGGCTTTTGTCATTTTAGCAATGTCATTCACTTCAATTCCATTTGTTGGTGAACGCCTTCGCAGTGCAGTGATTGTAAGAAGTACAATGGTATGAGATGGAAACAGGCAACTGAAAAATGAAAACAAGGAAAGGCAAAATTTCTCTAAAAAATTTAAATGAATTTTTGTAATGAAACTTCACGTGCATAGAACATCTCGTGTAAAGTTTTGTAAGAATCGCAGAAAAATTGTAGCTACTAAGGTTATAATAGCTCATATCAGATAGATTTTGAGATAAACGCACTTGAGGCTAGCAAAATCCATTGAAATAGGCCACATTTGGCATATTTACTCCTTAATATCTATGGATGCCCAAAAAGTAATTGCGGATTTTTCATATAGTCGGCGTTGACAAATTTTTTCACAGCTTGTGACTCTGTAATTGCATTCTTTCTTCTGTCAGTTATCAGCTGTCAATTTAAGCTTGCTTTAGAAAAAAGGGTAAAAAAAGTATATTTGATTAAAGTTCATTCTAAGATTTTTTAAAAATGCATTTACTTTCTTTTAAAAAATCCGCAATTACTTTTTGGGCAACCCAATAAAATAAGATATGTGAAATTTTCCCATTTCACATATCCATTGGGGCCTATATTCGAATAAGCTCGGCATGTTGAAGGAGTACAGATGCGGCCACAGTTCCATCCTGGATGCGAAGGGTAGACTGAGAAGGGTTTTAGACTATCCGGCACCGGTACCGATTGGGCCTACTACATTTAGGATTCTTTTTCCCGGAAGGGATGAATACAGGGCGAATACTGTGTTTGAGGGGATGAGACCTCGTTTTTCACTGATGGCTCCAGAGTGTACAGATGCGGCCACAGTTCCATCCTGGATGCGGGGGGTAGACTGAGAAGGATTTTCGACCATCTGGCAGCGGTACTGACTGGGCCTACTACATTTAGGATTCTTTTTCCCGAAAGGGAAGAATAGAGCGCAAATGCTGTGTTTTAAGGGGATGAGACCTCGATCTTCACTGATGCCTCCAGAGTGACAGAGACTGGATCTACTGGGTCTACTCCGACGCATTCAACATCGGAATGTCTCTCGATGTCACTCGACGATGTCTGTGTCATTATAGTAGCCGCAAGAGAAATTCTGGTAAGAGATCTATCGCCATCGTAACTCAGGATTTATGTGGACAGTATGGCGGCCCTCAAGGCCTTAGGTTTGAGGACGGTGTGGTTGAGGTATGTGGTGGATTATTTGGAGTATCTATATTGGCTTCAGGTTCACGATGTGATGCTGATATGGACTTGAAGTGATTACGGGGAACGAGGGGCAAACGAATGCGAAAGGAAAGGTTAATCTCCGCCAGGCGAACCAGTCGCAGATCTTGCCTACTCGCCATTTGTGGAACCAAGGCTACAAAGTCGAAGTATTGGAGTTGGAGTCGAGCAAAAAAATTTCATTTACATTTTTTCCAACAAATTTTTTAATAAATGCCATTAAAATTTTGTCTTTACAAAAAATTTTGTTGAAACCACATGTCATGCTGGTCAAGCTATTGCAATTTGGCAAAAAAAAGTTGGATATCATCTCACGGTAACGCTCACCATTCACAGTTACATTACGATTCGCATCATCTGTGAAGAAGTACGGTCCAATGATGCTACCAGCCCATAAACCGCATGCATTGGTAGCTCTTGCGATGCTTCTGCCTGATCTTTACTCAAAAATAGAAAATTCTGCTCATTTACATACCCGTTGAGCCAAAAATGAGCTACGTCGCTTAATGGAAGTGGCGCGCGATGAATGTTCTTAACAGAGCAAGCGTTTTGATAAAAAAAATTCGATAATTTGCAAGCGTTATTCGTATGTAAGACAATTCATGATTAAATTATAGACCAAACGGAAGATGTTTGACAGTGAAACAGAACATGAAACTTGCGTGAACAGTTTGAAGCAGTATTGCCAAAAAGATAATAGCTAAAAAAAACACCCTTTACTTTTGACAGTAGGTGCGGATTTATGTCAAAGTCATTAAAATCCACTTTTCTTCGATAAATGGTCATAAAATATTAAGAAAATGTATTTTTTCATAAAAGCATATGGGTTAAGGAAATAAAAATAAATTTTTCTATGGTTGCCCAAAAAGTAATTGCGGATTTTTCATATAGTCGGCGTTGACAAATTTTTTCACAGCTTGTGACTCTGTAATTGCATTCTTTCTTCTGTCAGTTATCAGCTGTCAATTTAAGCTTGCTTTAGAAAAAAGGGTAAAAAAAGTATATTTGATTAAAGTTCATTCTAAGATTTATTAAAAATGCATTTACTTTCTTTTAAAAAATCCGCAATTACTTTTTGGGCAACCCAAAAAAAATAAGATATGTGAAATTTTCCCATTTCACATATCCATTGGGGCCTATATTCGGAAGTGTGCCGCCAAGGTCGCTCGTAGGCTAAATAAGCTCGGCATGTTGAAGGAGTACAGATGCGGCCACAGTTCCATCCTGGATGCGAAGGGTAGACTGAGAAGGGTTTTCGACTATCTGGCACCGGTACCGATTGGGCCTACTACATTTAGGATTCTTTTTCCCGAAAGGGATGAATACAGGGCGAATACTGTGTTTGAGGCGATGAGATCTCGTTCTTCACTGATGGCTCCAGAGTGTACAGATGCGGCCACAGTTCCATCCTGGATGCGGGGGGTAGACTGAGAAGGATTTTCGACTATCTGGCAGCGGTACTGATTGGGCCTACTAAATTCAGGATTCTTTTTCCCGAAAGGGAAGTATAGAGGGCGAATGTTGTGTTTTAAGGGGATGAGGCCTCGATCTTCACTGATCGCTCCAGAGTGTCAGTGACTGGATCTACTGGGTCTACTCCGCCGCATTCAACATTGGTATGTCTCTGGGACACTCGACGATCTCTGTGTCATTACAGTAGCCGCAAGAGAAATTCTGGTAAGAGATCTATCGCCATCATCTATCGCGGCCCTCAAGGCCTTAGGTTTGAGGACAGTGTAGTCGAGGTATGTGGTGGATTGTTTAGAGTCCCTATATTGGCTCCTGGTCAACGATGTGATGCTGATATGGACTTGAAGTGATTACGGGGAACGAGGGGCAAACGAATGCGAAGGGAAAAGTTAATCTCCGCCAGGCGAACCAATCACAGGTCTTGCCTACACGCCATTTGTGGAACCAAGGCTACGAAGTCGAAGTCCTGGAGTCGGAGTCGAGCAAAAAAAATTTCATTAAAATTTTTTTCAACAAATTTTTTTAAAAAATGCCATAAAAAATTTTGTCACTGCAAAAAAATCTCATTAAAATTTTGTCTTTACAAAAAATTTTGTTGAAACCACATGTCAAGCTCTTGCAATTTGGCCAAACAAAGAAGTTGGATATCATCTCACGGTAACGCTCACCAATCACAGTTACATTACGATTCGCATCATCTGTGAAGAAGTACGGTCCAATGATGCCACCAGCCCATAAACCGCACCAAACTGTGACATTTTCTGGATGCATTGGTAGCTCTTGCAATGCTTCTGCCTGATCTTTACTACAAAATAGAAAATTCTGCTCATTTACATACCCGTTGAGCCAAAAATGAGCTACGTCGCTTAATGGAAGTGGCGCGCGATGAATTTTCTTAACAGAGCCACCATTTTGATAAAAAATGCAATATTTTGCAAGCGTTATTCGTATGTAAGACAATTCATGATTAAATTATAGACCAAACGGAAGATGTTTGACAGTGAAACAGAACATGAAACTTGCGTGAACAGTTTGAAGCAGTATTGCCAAAAAGATAATAGCTAAAAAAAAACACCCTTTACTTTTGACAGTAGGTGCGGCTTTATGTAAAAGTCATTAAAATCCACTTTTCTTCGATAAATGGTTATAAAATATTAAGAAAATATATTTTTTCATAAAAGCATATGGGCTAAGGAAATAAAAATAACTTTCTTTTCTATGGTTGCCCAAAAAGTAATTGCGGATTTTTCATATAGTCGGCGTTGACAAATTTTTTCACAGCTTGTGACTCTGTAATTGCATTCTTTCTTCTGTCAGTTATCAGCTGTTACTTTTAGCTTGCTTTAGAAAAAAAGTGTAAAAAAAAGGATATTTGATTAAAGTTCATTCTAAATTTTATTAAAAATGCATTTACTCTCTTTTAAAAAATCCGCAATTACTTTTTGGGCAACCCAATAAATTTAATTTTTTTTTTTTAAATTTTGTTAAAAAATATTTATAAAAATTAAGTGCTTGGAGTCGACTCTGGAGTCGGAGTTGGAGTTTAGCTATCTTCCCCGAGTCGAGTAATTGCTCGACTAAGCAGCCTTATGCCGAACTACTAAACACAGTAGAGCAGATAGCCACAGAGGGGTCTGTGGCATGATCAGCCCATGTTGGCCGGACCGCTAAGACACCAGGGTCTGTCACCGAACGAGGGTGCTGCTGGCTTTCGAAGAGGACGCTGAGCACATTGACAGGGGTCATAACAGAACATTGTGCCATAGGCCTAGGGAATATCGCTCAATAACTTCTACAGGTGAAAATGATGGGGATGTCTTGATGAGGTTGAGGGGGTTACTGTCGAGCACATGCTCTGCACATGTCCGGGCCAGCAGAGACTCGGGATGTCCTTTCTAGGGAGGCGTTTCTTCTACGATCTAGGTGATCTTGATAATGTTCCTCTGCGACTGAGATTTGTCAACGGAACGGGATGGTTCAAACGGAGGGTGCGTTAAGATCAAGCGATGGTACATACTCACTCTGGTTCTTCATAATTGGAGTTTATTTTATTCGTCTATAATCTCTGAATATGGTCTGAGGTCTCACATCTTCTTTTTCTTCTCTTTCTTTCTAGGGTATTATTGCGTTGCCCAAGAAGTAATTGCGGATTTTTCATATAGTCGGCGTTGACAATTTTTTTCACTGCTTGTGACTCTGTAATTGCATTCTTTCTTCTGTCAGTTATCATGCACTCCATGTTGTCCGACAGTCGGATACTAAACTCGGGCTTTGGGTCCCTAATGGAGATTCCCAGACCTGTTCTCTCATCTATCCATACACATAACTAAAACCAACTGATGACAATTCTACACTTTTGTAAAGCCAATATCGCCCCCTGCCATAGGTGTCTCACACTCGACCTGCTCTCTCAGGCAGTCGACCCTAAACCTCTTCCACTTCGGTTAGGTTTCTTATCGTCGCCTCGTTTATACCGCAATGGCATAACCTGCTTTCTTCTTCTTCGGTTCACTCTCCCATCGTCTTAAGTGTCATAGCCTCAGTAGCTGCCTAATTTTTTAACATTTCATCCCACTGTTCATCTTTATGTCCTGCAATGAAGAAAATTTGTTTGGTTTCTTGATTACTTGTGATTTTATTCGGATTTGATGGTAAAATGGTAGGCATGCATGAGGAACATACTAGGTAAGTATGTTACAAGTGTCTACTTGAGTCTGCACATGTAGGTGTAGATGTGTGTGTGTGTGTGTGTGGGAGTGTAAAGTAATAACAACAATAATACATATTTATGATAACATTCCAGAGATTATAAGTGACATGAGTTTGTGGTTGTTTACCAAAAATTACGTTGTTATTGTATTTAATCAAAAAGAGCGAAAGCTCACGAGGAATTTAGGATGATGAATAATAAAAATCCAAGGTTTAAAAAAAAATATTTAAATCAAAGAATTTTAATAAAAAAATAATATTAAAAATAAAATTAAAAATATTTTGCGAAATATTGGGTTGCCCAAAAAGTAATTGCGGATTTTTCATATAGTCGGCGTTGACAAATTTTTTCACAGCTTGTGACTCTGTAATTGCATTTTTTCTTCTGTCAGTTATCAGCTGTTACTTTAAGCTTGCTTTAGAAAAAAAGTGTAAAAAACCTATATTTGATTAAAGTTCATTCCAAGTTTTATTAAAAATGCATTTACTTTCTTTTAAAAAATCCGCAATTACTTTTTGGGCAACCAATAGGTCAAATTGGATGAGAATACCGCCCTCTAGAGGCTCAAGAAGTCAAGACCCAAGATCGGTTTATATGACAGCTATATCAGGTTATGGACCGATTTGAACCATGCCTCGCACAGATGTTGGAAGTGATTCAAAACATTATGTGCAAATTTTCAGTCAAATTGAATGAGAATTGCGCCCTCTAGAGGTTCAAGAAATCAAGACCCAAGATCGGTTAATAAGGCAGCTATATCAGGTTATGGACCGATTTGAACCATACTTAGCGCAGTTGTTGGAAGTAACATCAAAACGCTATGTGCAAAATTTCAGTCAAATTGGATGAGAATTACGCCCTCTAGAGGCTCAAGATATCAAAACCCAAGATCGGTTTATATGGCAGCTATATCAGGTTAAGAACCGATTTGGATCATACTCGGCACAATTGTTGGATAGCATAACAAAACACGTCGTGCAAAATTTCATTGAAATCGGATGAGAATTGCGCCCTCTAGAGGCTCAAGAAGTCAAGACCCAAGATCGGTTTATATGGCAGCTATATCTAAACATGGACCGATTTGACCCATTTACAATCCCAACCGACCTACACCAATAAAAAGTATTTGTAATAATTAGTAATTATTTTTTGTTTTTTTGTGTGCCCTACTGTGTTATCTTACCTAACTTGCATATACTTTGAATACTTGTTTAAATAATGTGTTGTCCATGGTGACGTATGATGTATGGTGTAATTATCAAATGTTATGTATACGCTCCAAAGACCTATGCTTGATTAAAGTAAACCTAGAGCAGCAACGATGAAAATGGCAAAGTGAGTGCTTAAAGAGATAATAAAGGAAACCATTAAAGAAAGGCAAAAGTAGGGCTATGGCGACTTTATAATACCCTACACCTACCCAATAGGTATAAAGTTGGGGCTTATCTAATTCTGAACCAAATTTGATAGACATCAGCGGATGTTTTCAGATGGGTTTATTAAATAATCCGCATCAAAATTCGAGCAAAGGAAATATGTTCAAACTGTTATAACAACGGTGGACAAATGACAACATTATAGAAAATTACCAAAAATCTGACGAACATATATATGGGAGTTTCGATTGAATCGGTTAACAAGTGAGCATTTTATCGCAATATATCTCAAAATCGGACGAACATATATATGGGAGCTATATGTAATACTGAATCGATTTCGAGCACAATTTTTCGATAGTGTGGTGGCTGTCGAGAAAAGCGTTGTACAAAATTTTGGCAGAATTAATCAATAAATACGCTTGCAGTGGATCTATTGGTTGCCCAAAAAGTAATTGCGGATTTTTCATATAGTCGGCGTTGACAAATTTTTTCACAGCTTGTGACTCTGTAATTGCATTCTTTCTTCTGTCAGTTATCAGCTGTTACTTTTAGCTTGCTTTAGAAAAAAAGTGTAAAAAAGTATATTTGATTAAAGATCATTCTAAGTTTTATTAAAAATGAATTTACTTTCTTTTAGAAAATCCGCAATTACTTTTTGGGCAACCCTGAAAAATCTAAAGAAATAAAAAAAAAATCATGTAAAAATGTGCAAAGTTCGGCCGTGCCGCGTCTTACAAAATCCTTAATTGTTTTATCTGTTAGCCGCGAAACCCGGGCAAAGACTTAGGAAATGCTCCAACGTCTTAGCATCATCCCCACAAGCCCTTCACATGCTATCATTTGCCACACCGATTTTGTACAAGTCAGCTCGTAGTCCTATGTGTCCCGTTATGACACCAAAAACTATACTGACCTTCTTACTTCCTTTCAGTAATAGCCTCGTCCTCTCACGATCCGGATCTTCCCACAGGATTCTGTGAACAGGCAGATTTCAGTCTTCTCTGGTTTAACCTTGAGACCCTTGGTCTTGTCCAGTCTTGTGCCACCTGCAAGAGCCTTTCGGCCCTTGGGCAAAGCTAGTTCGGATCCTTATCCCTTAGAAGTTATATAACATCTTCTGCGTAGCGGATGGCTTCAAATCCCTCCTCAGTCAGCATCCATAATAGGTCATATAAGGTGGTCGCCCATAGGAGTGGCAATAAAATGCCCCTCGTGTGACGTGCCTTGTGGCATTTCTTCCTTGGCGCCCATAATTTATCCACCCGTTGTTTAGCATATGGTTTACCAAGTCTCGAATGACCGGGCCCACCCGATAGTGGTCTAAGGATTTGATCAGTGTGTCGGTCCACACATTGTTAAAAGCCCCCTTGATGTCAATGCATGCGAAGGATTCTTCTACTTTATGCACAACGTCGTGCAGAGCAGTCTCCACCGACCTTCCCTTGACACAGGCATGCTGTCAGCATTTTAGCAGTTTGCTATATGTCCTACTCTTTGTCGAGGTGTCTACAATACGTTCTATGGTTTAGAGCAGAAAGGGTGTTAGGATTATAGGTCTGTAGGCCTTGATGGGCTGTGGTATAAATACCACCCTTGCCTACAGCAAAGCTTTCGGAGTATATATGGGTGGAGGAAGTCCTAAGCACGCTGTGAAAATATTGGCCAGTTGGGGCGCCAGATAGTTGTGCATCCTTTTGTAGTAATGCCGGAAATATTCCAACAGGTCCGGCTGACTTAAATGGTTTGAAGCTCCTCAAGGGTTCCTTCACCAAAATAAACCTTCCTTCAACATCATTATCTAAAAATTCCGGTATCTCCGCGAGTCCCGTTATAACCTGTGGCATACGGGTTTTCATCGAAAGCCTCAACACGTCCTCCGTTGTCTCTGCTCTTACTCACATGCCTACTACTCGAAATCGGGTAATAAATGAAGCAGTTATGGGCTTCAGACCCTTAACCGGTAGATCGGTGTATATGGGCGATAGATCAAAATATAATCCGATCTAAACAATATTTCGATCGGATGGCGGGGAGTTTAACACACCTCACTGTTTATGGGGTATTTTGGGAGTGGGGTGGTCAACCAGACACTTGGCCCTTAATGTAAATATAAGCTTCGTGCTCCACTTTCAAATACATTTCATATGATCCCCATATTGGCATGATCGGTAAAAAAGTTATGTTTGAGGGTGGAGTGGACCCTAAGGTCTTTGTCCCGAAAATGAGTATCAATTTCGGGTTGGGGCGGCCCGCTGGGTACTTGATCCAAAATTTAATACGATATTCGTTTTCTTGTAACGTATTGTGCCCATCGGTCCACTTTTGGTTTGGGTGGTGTTTTTGGCATAACGGGGAGGGTCCGCCCCCCCCCCCCCCCCCCCCCCCTTCCTATATCGAAAAATTATATAGCCAATGTTAACTTTCAGACCAGCCGACACAATATGCGAAAATTTCGATAAAATCGGTTCTGTCGTCTTTGAGTCTATGGAACAAACAAACAAATCGAATACCATATAGTCATGATTGGCCAATGTACCCATTTTGGGAGGTTTTGCGGGGGGTGGCTTGACCCCCAATACTTTGATATGAATTTGTATACCAGATTCGTTATCTAATCCCTCATACTTTTCATTTGATACCCATATTGCCTGGTCGGTCCTCTTTTGATTTTGGGTGGTGTTTGGGGGATAAGGGTGGAGGGTCCGCCCCCTTCCGTTATCAATAAATTATAAAGCCTATTCCTACTTCCTGACCATAATTGTGATCTACTCGCGAATACCTTTCATTTGAGTACCATATTCTCATGATCGTCAAATAAACCTATTTTAAGGGGTTTTGGGGCTGTTACTTGGACCCAAGTTGAATACCCTACACCACCACTGTGGTACAGGGTATTATAGATTTGTACATTTGTCTGCAACTCTAAGAAGGAGAAGAGCTAGACCCATTGATAAGTATACCGATCAACTCAGAAACACTTTCTGATTCGATTTAGTCCGTCTGCCTGTCTGTCTATCCATCTATCCATGTTAATTTGTGTACAAAGTACAGGTCGCAAGTTTTCATCGATCGTCTTAAAATTTGGTAGGGGCACGTTTTTCGGCCTAGAGACGAAGCCTATTGATCGTAATCGGTTCAGATTTGGATATAGCTCCCATATATATCTTCGTCCGATTTGCAGTAATATTGCAATAAAATGATCTGTTGTTAACCGATTCTCTCGAAATTTGGCAGGATTTTCTCTTGGCTCTCGACATTGCTGGTGAATTTCATGGAAATCGGTTCAGATTTAGATATAGCTCTCATATGTATAAATCGCCCGATATTAACTTCTAGAGTCACAGCAAGCGCATTTATTGACCCATCTTGCCAAAATTTTGCAAAACGCTTGTCTCGACAACTGCCACAGTATCTGAGAAGTTTGCTCGAAATCGGTTCAGATTTAGGTATAGCTCTCATATATATGTTCGTCCGATTTTGAGAAATATTGCAAGAAAGTGCTCATTTTAAAACCGATTCTCTCGAAATTTGGCCGGAAGGATTTTCTTATGACTCTCGTTATTACTGACGAATTTCATAGAAATCGGCCCAGATTTAGATATAGCGGTCATATATGTATATCGCCAGATTTTCACCCCAAGAGCCAATGCAAGCGCATTATTTGCCCAACCTTGGCAAAATTTTGCCCCGCGCTTTCCTCAACGACTACCGCCTTATCTGAGAAGTTTGCTCGAAATCAATCGGTTTAGAATTGAATACAGCTCCCATATAAATGTTCTTCAGATTTTGGGTAATTTGCAAATATGTTGTCAACCATTTGTCAACCATAGTTATTAGAGATTAAACATATTTGCTCGCCGAGGTCCATCAAAATTGGTTCAGAATTGGATAAAGCTCACACATTGTATGGTTGCCCAAAAAGTAATTGCGGATTTTTCATATAGTCGGCGTTGACAAATTTTTTCAACGGCTTGTGACTCTGTAATTGCATTCTTTCTTCCGTCAGTTATCAGCTGTTACTTTAAGCTTGCTTTAGAAAAAAAAGTGTAAAAAAAGTATATTTGATTAAAGTTCATTCTAAGTTTTATTAAAAATGCATTTACTTTCTTTTAAAAAATCCGCAATTACTTTTTGGGCAACCCAATAGTTATAGGGTAGGTGTAGGGTATTATACAGTCGGCACCGCCCGACTTTTGACCTTGCTTGCGGGTTATTATGAAATTCGTGCTCTCCTCCTGAATACCTTTCATTTCAATCCCATATTGTCCCGATCGGTTCACTTTTATATTTGGGTAGTACTTTTGGGGTAAGGGGGAGGGTCCATTCCCCTCCCGATATCAACAAATTGTATAACCTATGTTCCCTTCCAGACCAACTTAAACATTCGTCTACCTCCAAAAGCTACCCTTTACACTCTCGGCAAAGAAAATCCAGCCAGATTTCATACACCAAAAACCCCTGAAGAGGCAGTATATCTGCACAATTACTCATACTACACCGGAGCGCAAAGCTTCAAATGACGAATAACACAACAATTTGGTAAAACCTGCATTCTTAAGATAACTTTCAATCCCGAGAGTGAATTTCATCAAGCATTACAAATTTCACCAAAAAAAAAAAAAAAAACATTAGGAAGCAAACCACACCGTGTTAGCAAAGCAGGCATATCAATGAGAATGTCGGTAGTAGTAGAGTATAAAATAATTCAAGGATATCATTCAAGGATATCATTAAACACACAAATACGCACCCACACACAAGTAAATACAAAATACAAATATTTGTTAATTATAAAACGCAATAAGATATTTATATCGTCTCAAATCCTTCAATTGCGATCTTAACATATTTCCTCCTTACCATGAATACCACATTTGTTGTGATTAAGGCAAATGTGTTTAAATCTCGAGACAAAAAAAATTAATAATTTGTTGCCTACAATAAGGCTCTTTAAGGTCTCTTTTTGGAGAAAAGCGTCAAGCGCAAGACGGTTATCGGGAGTAAAAAAGAAATGCCTGTTTCGCTGGCAGAGGAGGAAAATAGAAAGGCATGGGTGTAAGAAAGGCAAGAATTCAAAATCAGAAAGTAGATTAACCTTTGCCTTTGGTACTATCATATAATTATGCAGCTACAAAAAACAAAATCTGTTAACACAGACAATGTTTTGTGGGAGGGCAATTTTCCCAGTTGGATATGTGTGATATTTTCAATGACAAGGATATCCCCTTATAACTTATTCCTAATGATGGTTTATAGCATATACCGCCTACTCAGAATGGGATCAACAAAACAATATCATGGTTTACAATCAACAAGGCTGCGGGTACCGATGGGTTACCATCAGAACTATTAAGAACTGGAGGCTCACTAAGCATAGGCATATGAATCAGTTTGCCTGCGCAAATTGGTTAGAAGAACGCATAACTTCATCATGTGGAGGTCATGTTAGCGACCTCTGCAAACTTATATCCTCAAGCATTCTTATATCACATTCATCTCTAGGTAGATATAACTTTTTGTTGTAGAACGTACCACTTATCGTTACTTATAGTTCCTCTCATGCAAGCTCTTCACTTTCGTTTTCTGTTCAAAACGTACTGAAATTTATATCCATTTGCTACGACATTGTATAGTTTCTATTATTTGTAATCACGAACTTAAAATTTCACAGTTTTTTATACTCTCCACCATAGAATGAGGGTATACTAATTTCTTCATTCTGTTTGCAAATGCAATGCAAATTTTGGCCATGAACATTCCACTAAGGAACATTGGCAACTTCTCTCACATATCAATGAGTGCAGTCCGATTCAAGTTTAAGCTCAAAGATAGGGGGCCTCCTTTTTATAGCCGAGTCCGAACGGCGTTCCGCAGTGCGACACCTCCTTGGAGAGAAGTTTTTACATGGCATAGTACCTCGCAAATGTTGCCACCATTACGAGGGAAAAACCACCGCTGAAAATTTTTTTCTGTTGATCACGCCAGGATTCGAACGCTGGCTTTCAGCGTCAAAGGCGGACATGCTAACCTCTGCGCTACGGTGGCCTCCAACTGTTCTGTTTGCAACTCCTCGAAATATTCATCTAAGCATATATATTCTTGATAGTAATGACATTTTAAGTCCGTCTGTACGTCTGTCCGTCTGTCCGTCTGTCCGTCCGTCCTTCCGTCAGTCCGTCTGTCTGTCCGTCCGTCTGTCCGTTAGTCTGTCTGTCCGTCCGTCTGTCTGTCCGTCCGTCCGTCTGTCCGTCCGTCTGTCCGTCCGTCTGTCCATCTGTCTGTCCGTCCATCCGTCCGTCCGTCTGTCCGTTCGTCCGTCTCGTCTGTCCGTCCATCTCGTCTGTCTGTCTGTCCGCCCGTTTGTTCGTCCGTCTGTCTATCCGTCCGTCTCGTCTGTCCGTCCGTCTCGTTTCCGTTTCCTCTCGTCTGTCTGTCTGTCCGCCCATTTGTCCGTCCGTATGTCCATCCGTCCATTTGTCTGTCTGTCTGTCCGTCCGTCTCTCCGTCCGTTCGTCTGTCCGTCCGTTCGTCCATCCGTCCGTTTGTCTGTCCATCTGCTCGTCCGTCCGTCTGTCGAAAGCACGCTAACTTCTAGTTCTGATTGTAAATGGGCTATATCGGTCCATATTTAGTTATAGCTGAAATATAAACCAATCTTGGATCTTAACTTCTTTACCCACTAGAGGGCGCAGTTGTTATCCGATTTAGATGAAATTTTCCACGAATTATTTTGTTATAATTTCCAACAACTGTGCCAAATATGGTTCAAATCGGTTCATAACCCTATATAGCTGTCATATAAACCGATCTGGGGTCTTGACTTCCTGAGCCTCTAGAGGGCGCAATTCCTATCCCATTTGGCTGAAATTTCGCATGAGGTGTTTCGTTATGACTTCCAACAACTGTGCCGACTATGGCTTATATCGGTCCATAACCTGATGTAACTGCCATATGACTTCTTACGGCCTTCAGAGGGCGCTATTTATTATTCGATTTGGCTGAAATTTTGCATGAGGTGTTTTGTTATGACTTCCAACAACTGTGATGACTATGGTACAAATGGTCCATAACCTGGTATAGCTGTCATATAAACCGATCAGTGGTCTTGACTTCTTTACCCACTAGAGGGCGCAATTCCTATCCCATTTGGGTGAAATTTTGCATGAGGTGTTTTGTTATGTCTTCCAACAACTGTGCCAAATATGGTTCAAATCGGTTCATAACCCTATGTAGCTGTCATATAAACCGATCTGGGGTCTTGATTTATTGAACCTCTAGAGGGCGCAATTCTCATCCGATTTGGCTGAAAGTTTTCATGACGTGTTTTGCTATGACTTTCAACAACTGTGCTAAGTTTGGTTGAAATCGGTCATAACCTGATGTAGCTGTTATATAAACCAATCTGGGGTCTTGACTTCTTGAGCCTCTAGAGGGCGCAATTCCTATCCGATTTGAAATTTTGCACAACCTGTTTCGTTATGACTTTCAACAACTGTGCCAAATATGGTTCAAATCGGTTCATAACCTATATAGCTGTCATATAAACCGATCTTGGATCTTGACTTCTTTACCCACTAGAGGGCGCAATTCCTATCCGATTTGGCTGAAATTTTGCATGAGGTATTTTGTTATGACTGCCAACAACTGTGCCAAATATAGTTGTTATCGGTCTATAACCCGATAGAGCTGTCATATAAAACGAACTGGGATCTTGACTTCTTGAGCCAATAGAGGGCGCAATTCCTATCCGATTTGGCTGAAATTTTGCACAACGTGTTTCGTTATGACTTTCAACAACTGTGCTAAGTTTGGTTGAAATCGGTTCATAACCTGGTGCAACCATATAAACCGATCTTGAATTTTTACTTTTTGAGCCACTAGAGGGCGCAATTCCTATCGGATTTGGCTGAAA
>NC_081555.1:19131195-19311195 GCF_963082655.1 Stomoxys calcitrans | reverse complement strand
GCCGTAGGGAAGAGAACGCCGTAGGGAAGAGGACGCCGTAGGGAAGAGGACGCCGTAGGGAAGAGGACGCCGTAGGGAAGAGGACGCCGTAGGGAAGAGGCCGCCGTAGGGAAGAGGACGCCGTAGGGAAGAGGACGCCGTAGGGAAGAGGACACCGTAGGGAATAGGACGCCGTAGGAAAGAGGACGCCGTAGGGAAGAGGGCACCGTAGGGACGCCTGCAAAGGAGTTCGAGAAGGTCTAGAGACTGGCCTGTGTCGGGATCACAGGGGCTCTGGGATCCGCACCGCAGGCAGGCCTGGAGGCGATGCTAAATATGCAGCCCATTAGGGCCTATATTTAGAACTACGCCGCCAGGGTCGCACTTAGGCTGAGAGAGCTCGGCACGCTGAAGGAGGATGGTTGAGGCCACTGTTCGATTCTGGGTGTTATGGATACCGAGGGTAGACCAAGGAGGATCTCCGACTACCTGGCACCAGTGCTGACTGAATGAGGGCATTCGCGATTCGTTTTCCTGAGAGGGATGAATGGAGGGCGGATGGTATACTTGAGGAGAATGAGACCTCGATCTACACAGATGGATCCAAGATGGAGTCAGGGACAAGACTGGAGGTCTACTCTGATGCGCTCAATATCAGTATGTGTCTGAGACTGCCGGACCAGTGTACGATCTTTCAAGCAAAGGTCTGTGCCATTGTAGTGGCCGCAAGAGTAATTCTGGTAAGGCCCTTACCGCCCTCGAAACTCAGAATTTATGTGGACAGTATGGCGGAGCTCAAGGCCTTGGGTTCGAGGATGGTGAGGTCGAGATGCTTGGCGAACTGTTTGCAATCCCTGGATAGGTTCCTGGGCATAAAGGGATTCCAGGAAATGAGAGAGCGGACGAGTACACCAGGAGGGGTTCGTCTGCGACGGACGGAGCAGTCATCGGTCTTGCCTACGTGTCATTTGTCGAGCTACTGAACACAGTAGATGGGATGGCCAGGGTGGCGTCGGGGGCGAGTTGGGACTCGGTAGATGGTTACCGGACTTCCAAGGCTCTATGGTCGGTCATCGACCGGAGGAGGACGAAGGTGTTGCTATTGGGCGCTTGCTGTTTTCCCGTCCGGGTCTGCAGAAACGTAGGGGAGCCGTTTCCTCTGTGATCTGGGTGAACTTGCAAACGTACCTCTGGTATCTCTCCTGAAGTTTGTTGAGGGAACAGAATAGTTCTGACGGGGGCCTGCCACAAGCTCCGGCGTAGATATATCCGTGTTTGTGTAGGGACGGGCGTCTCTTTACCCCCCCACTCGGGTTCTCTATTCCTGTTGACTTTCTTTTATTTGTGTATAACCTCCAGTACGAGGCCTCATGTTTTGTTTTTCTTCCCTTTCTCTCTCTAGGGTACCACAATGGGCCAAACTGGTCACCGAGTGAACTCACCTTTGGTGAACAACCCATTTAACCTAACCTCGCCTCTCAATAAGTCCATTGTTACGAGTGCTGTGTGACATGTGGCACCGTCTTGTTGAAACCACCTGCCATGCAAGTCAAGTTCTTGTATTTCCTATTTCTCATCTTATTTCCTATCCCTTTTCTAAGACAATAAATTCCATCATTAAACCAAAACTCATTCTCAAGCTCATAGCTGAGGGCATCCACATTTTGCCATGGCAATTTTATGTCAATCGGTTTTCATTTATTTTTAAAAATAACATGCACTTCAAATCTTTTTGCAGCTCTCTACCTTTTTCCTCCCTACCTGAATAAATGGCAAATATTCACCACTGCCCAGCAAACTAGTAAAATATTCTTTTAACATTTTCTGTGTCAAATAAATAAACTGAAATGTGTGAATGGCCCCCCCCCCCCCTATGCTGTAGAAATTGTAATGTCATTATTAAAACAAATGCCCTGCATGTAAAGCTTTTCCCCGATCGGTGTTCAATTCTTTTTTTTGTCTGTGAGTGTGTGTGTGTGCATGTGTTGAATTATTTTACTGCCATCACCATAGGTAACCTGAAGCAGACCAATAACCACTGCTGGGATAGCTGCGTAACTTCCTTGCACTCAGGTTAAATTGTGCTGTCAGTGAGTGTCAAACTGTGTGCTTGTGTGTGAGTGTGTGTGTGTGAGAGAGAGAGAGTTTGCATGTAGATAGATATGTGAAAACCACCTGCTCTAGTGGTCCTGATGCACTTATTTTACAAGGCACGTAATGCTGCTGCCCATTGCATTCAATGCATGTGGCAGACCAACACCCATTGGGGAGTTGTTGTGGTAGTGGGTGAAGGCAATGGCGTAAATTATAAAAAGGGGCTGCCTGAAAATTTTATGTCGAGAAGTCCAAAGTTCGAGTGCTTTTCACAAAGAGAAAGACGAAAGAACGAGCCGATGGATGGACGGGCAGACGGAAAGGCGAATGGAAAGACGGTAGGATGGACCGACGAAAGGACGGACCGGAGCTCGAAAGGAAAATCAACAGGTCTTAAGAATGAAAGAACGTATAAGGGACGATAGGTAGGACCGTAGGACAGAGGGAAGTACGGATGGAAAGACAGACGGACGAATGACGGACGAAACAACGGACGTGAGATCGAATGCAAGATCGACACGTCTTAAGAATGGATGAACGTACAAAGAACGGTCTTTAGAACTGTAAGGCGGACTGTAAGGCGGACTGTAAGGCGGACTGTAAGTCGGACAGACGGAAGGATGGACCGAAGAAATGACGGACGAAAGTACGGACGGGAGATTGAAAGGAAAATCAACAGGTCTTAAGAATGGAAGAACGTATAAAGGACGATCGGTAGGACCGTAAGACAGACGGAAGGACGGATGGAAAGACAGACGGAAGGACGGACGGAAGAAGGACGGACGTGAGATCGGAAGGAAAATCGACAGGTCTTAAGAATGGAAGAACGTATAAAGGACGATCGGTGGGGACGTAAGACAGACAGACGGACGAAGGACGGATGAAACAACGAATGGATGAACGTACAAAGGACGGTCGGTAGAACTGTAAGGCGGACTATAAGGCGGACTGTAAGGCGGATTGTAAGGCGGACTGTAAGGCGGACTGTAAGGCGGGCTGTAAGGCGGACTGTAAGGCGGACTGTAAGGCGGACTGTAAGGCGGACTGTAAGGCGGACTGTAAGGCGGACTGTAAGGCGGACTGTAAGGCGGACTGTAAGGCGGACTGTAAGGCGGACTGTAAGGCGGACTGTAAGGCGGACTGTAAGGCGGACTGTAAGGCGGACTGCAAGGCGGACTGTAAGGCGGACTGTAAGACAGACTGTAGGACGGATTGTAGGCAGGACGGTGGGACGTACTGTAGGACTGCAGTACGGACCGTAGGACGGATGGTAGGACGAATTGTAGGACAGACGGTAGAGTCGACGGTAGGACGAACGGTAGTACGGACTGTAGTGCGGACTGTAGGACGGACGGTAGGGCGGAGGGAATGGATGACGGAAGGAAGGACGGAAGAAAGGATGGACGGGATATTTAACAAAAAATAGACAGAATGGAAGAACGTATAAAGGACGGCCAGAGGGACGGACTGAAGGACAGTCAGAAGGACGAACAGAAAAGCAGACGGATGGACGGACAAAAGGCAAATTTTGCCACTTTTTACACCATCATAATAGGATGGAGGTATGCTAATTTCGTAATTCCGTTTGTAACACATCGAGGCATTGATTTGAAACGCTCTACAGGTCGCCTTAATCAATAGGGCGAACGGTGGGACGCACGGTAGAACGTACGGCTGGTCGGGCGGTAGACGGACGGTGGGACGAATGGTAGGATGGAAAGAAGGGAGGACAGACGGGATATCAAACAAAAAATCGACAGGTCTAAAAAATGGAAGAATGTATAAAGGTAGAACCGAAAGGAGGACTCTAAGACAAACGGTAGGACGGACTGTAGGCAGGACGATGGGACGTACGGTAGAAAAGGAGGAAGAAAGGGAGGACATTCGGGAGATTGACCAGAAAATCGAAAGATCCACAAAATGGAAGAACATATAAAGGTAGGACTGAAAGGTGGACTGTAAGACAGAAGGCAGATCGGACGATAGGGCGGACAATAGGGCGGGCAATAGGACGGACCATAGGACAGACGGTAGCACAGACGGTAGGACGGACGATAGGACGGACGAATGGTAGTGCGGGCTGTAGGACGGACGGCAGAGCGGAGGTTGAACGTATAAAGGATAGGAGGGACAATAGGACGGACGATAGGACGGACGATAGGACGGACGATAAGACGGACGATAGGACGGACGATAGGACGGACGATAGGACGGACGATAGGACGGACGATAGGACGGACGATAGGACGGACGATAGGACGGACGATAGGACGGACGATAGGACGGACGATAGGACGGACGATAGGACGGACGATAGGACGGACGATAGGACGGACGATAGGACGGACGATAGGACGGACGATAGGACGGACGATAGGACGGACGATAGGACGGACGATAGGACGGACGATAGGACGGACGATAGGACGGACGATAGGACGGACGATAGGACGGACGATAGGACGGACGATAGGACGGACGATAGGACGGACGATAGGACGGACGATAGGACGGACGATAGGACGGACGATAGGACGGACGATAGGACGGACGATAGGACGGACGATAGGACGGACGATAGGACGGACGATAGGACGGACGATAGGACGGACGATAGGACGGACGATAGGACGGACGATAGGACGGACGATAGGACGGACGATAGGACGGACGATAGGACGGACGATAGGACGGACGATAGGACGGACGATAGGACGGACGATAGGACGGACGATAGGACGGACGATAGGACGGACGATAGGACGGACGATAGGACGGACGATAGGACGGACGATAGGACGGACGATAGGACAGACGATAGGACAGAAGGTGGGGCGGAAGGAAGGGGCGATAAGGGAGTACGGAGGAGAAATCGGACAGAAAGTCGACAGGTTTGAAGAATGCAAGAACGAATAAACGACGACAGGTTTGAAGAATGCAAGAACGAATAAACGACAGACGCAAAGACTAACGGACTGAAGGATGGACATACAAGCGGACTGACGGACAGACTAACGGATGGATGTACAAAAGAGTCGACGGGCAAATGGAAAGACGGTACATTTTGCCAATTTGTATACCCTCTACCATAGGATGGGGGGTAACCCGATCTTGGATCTTGATTTTGGAGCCTTTAGAGGGCGCAACTCGCAACCGATTGGTCAAAATGTTTGCATGAGGACGATAGCAAGGACGATAGTACGGAAAGTAAGGCGGACGATAGAAAGGACGATGGTACGAAATGAAGGGCGGACGATAGCAAGGACGATAGTACGGAAAGTAGGGCGGACGATAGCATAGAAAATGGGGCGGAAGGAAGAGGCGATTAAGGAGTACGGAAGGGAGATCGGACAGAAAGACGACAGGTATGAAGAAAGTCGGCTGACTGAAAAACGAACGGACTGAAGGATGGACAGACAAGCGGACTGACGGAGAGACGGACAGACTAACGGATTAATGAACAAAAGAGTCGACGGACAAATGGAAAGACGGTACATTTTGCCAATTTTTATACCCTCTACCATAGGATGGGCGGTAACCCGATCTTGGATCTTGATTTTTGAGCCTCTAGAGGGCGCAACTCGCAACCGATTTGTCTAAAATTTTGCAGGAGGTGTTTTGTTATGACTTCCAATAACGAAGCCAAGAATGTGTGAAATCGGTTCATAACTTGATATAGCTGCTATATAAATCGATCTCGGATCTTGGCTTCTTGAGCAGCTAGAGGGCGCAATTATCACTCGATTTGGCTGAATTGTGCAGTAAGTGTTTGGTTATGACTTCCAACAACTGTGCTTCGTATGGTCTAAGTCGGCTCCCATAAACCTGTCTCCCGCTTTTAGTTCTTAAGCCCCTATAGGGCGCATTTCTTCTCCAATTTGGCTAAAATTTTGTACAATGACCAATGACTATGGTCTCCAAAACAAATATGGTGCGAACCGGTCCATAATCAAAACTAGCCATTCCGTTTGTAACATCTCGAATTACTGACCTGAGGCTTCTGACTTTTAATATCAGTACTGAGTATGATCCAAGTCGGCCTATACACGTATCTTGTCCCCAAGTAAACTGAACCCCAGATTCGTATTCTTGAGTCCCTAAAGCCCTCAATTTTCATCGGATTTGATTGAAATTTGACACAAGGACTTCTGTCCTGACTTGTCATTGTCGGGTAAGATCAAGATTCGTCTTCGGTGACTTTAGCACTCTTTTATTTGTTGCTTTTTTCTAAATTTAGAATTTAATTTTTTTTTTTATAAACCTCCCCTTAATTTTTTTCCAATCACGCCTTTTGTTTGACTACATCCAAATCCTTCACTATGCTACAGTTATTTCATTTGGCAATGGCAGTTACATTCACTACCATGCGGACAACCAACACAATCTGCTTGGGTGATTGTGTGTGTGTGTGTGTGTGTAGATTTAAAGGTAATAAATCGCAGTTTCATTTTGCACCTGAATTTGTTTTATCCACCAACAACACTTTTATCGTTTGGTATATTTCATGCAAAAGGATGAGCTGCGCTTTTATTTCCCCCAGGCAGTTAAAGAGCCATCGCGAACCACAGGAGCACAAGCTATGACAGCATCAACATAGGACAGGAATGGGGACGGGGACGGGGACTTTGGTCAAGTGCCACAAATGTTGTGGTCATACAGCTGCAAATGCAAAATAATTCTCCCCTAGCAATGCAACGAACAAAATTAAATTGAGTTGCACTTCAACGCTTAGAATTGAGGCTGTGAGGTGGCAAAATGTAATTTCCTTTCGTAAGTGTAGCCTTCCATAGAAAAAGGGGATGGGGAGGGAAAAAAATAGGAAATTTTTAATGAAGTTCTTGTTATTTTCAATCACTTTGGTGCAGATTGTGAGCAGCATATAGCAGCAAAATTTTGGCTTATTTTGATTGAGCTTGCAAAACTGATGTGGACTGTTTTGGTGTTTTTTAATTTTTTGAAAAATTAATGAGATGCAGCATGAAGACAAGCAAAAATGTGTGCAAAAGACATGTTGAGGTTATGAATTTGTAACCTTATATCATGTTTGCCGTTGCACAGTGGGATAGAATCGAAAAAAAGCTAATAAAAATAAGTAAGGAACGGCTTAAATCGGGCGCTGCCGATATCGGCAATAAAATGGTCATTTGTAAACCGATTTTCTCGAAATTTGGCAGGAATGATTTTCTTACGATTCCCGATGTTACAGATGAATTTCATAAAAATCGATTCAGATTTGGATATAGCCCCCATATATATGTTCGCCTGATTTGAAGTAAGAATGCAATAAAATGGTCATTTGTTACTCGAATCGCTCGATTCTTTACAGGAAGGATTTTCTTATGACTCCCGATATTGCAAGTGAATTTCATACAAATCGGTTCAGATTTGGATATAGCTCCCATATATATGTTCGTCCGATTTGCAGTAATAATGCAATAAAATGGTCATTTGTTACCCGATTTTCTCGAAATTTGGCAGGAACGATTTTCTTATGACTCGGGATATTTCAAGTGAATTTCATAAAAATCGGTTCAGATTTGGATATGGCTCCCATATATATGTTCGTCCGATTTGCAGTAATAATGCCATAATATGGTCATTTGTTACACGATTCTCTTGAAATTTTGCAGGAAGGATTTTCTTTTGACTCCCAATATTACAGGTGAATTTCATAAAAATCGGTTCAGATTTGGATATAGCCCCCATATGTATGTTCCACCGATTTGCAGTAATAATGCAATAAAGTGGTCATTTGTCACCCGATTCTCTCGAAATTTGGCAGGAACAACTTTCTTATGACTCCCGATGTTACAGGTGAATTTCATAAAAATCGGTTCAGGTTTGGGTATGGCTCCGATATATATATTCCACCGATTTGCAGTAATACTGCAATAATATGGTCATTTGTTACTCGAATCTCTCGATTCTTTGCAGGAAGGATTTTCTTATGACTCCCAATATTACAGGTGAATTTCATAAAAATAGGTTCAGATTTGGATATAGCCCCCATATATATGTTCGCCCGATTTTCAGTATTACTGCAATAATATGGTCATTTGTAAACCGATTCTCTTGAAATTTGGCAGGAATGATTTTCTAATGACTCCCAAAATTACAGGTGAATTTCATAAAAATCGGTTCAGATTTGGATAAGAAGTAAGAATGCAATAAAATGGTCATTTATTACTCGAATCACTCGATTCTTTGCAGAAAGGATTTTCTTATGACTCCCAATATTACAGATGAATTTCATAAAAATCGGTTCAGATTTGGATATAGCTCCCATATATATGTTCGTCCGATATGCAGTAATACTGCAATAAAACGGTCATTTGTCACCCGATTCTCTCGAAATTTTGCAGGAACGATTTTCTAATGACTCCCGACATAGTTAGTTAATTTCATGGAAATCGGTTCAGTATTAGTTATAGCTCCCATATATATGTTCGTCAGATTTTGGGTAATTTGCCATAATGTTGCCATTTGTCATCCTTATTTTTTACAATTTGAACATATTTGCTAGCCGAGGTCCATCAAAATTGATCCAGACTCGGATATAGATCCCACATTGTGCTTTTAGGGTAGGTGTAGGGTATTATACATTTGGCACCGCCCGACTTTTGCCCTTCCCTAATGGTTTTAGCATAATTCATTCCCAAGATTCGGCTCGGCCGAACTTAGCACGTCTTTACTTGTTTGATATCTGAAGGGGTGGCGGACCCTCCCCTTACCCTAATTTTCAGAAACGCCAGATGTGAGGTGGTGCAATTTAAGCGAAATTTTGTGTTTTCTCTTCCAACAGCCTAAAAACAAATTTTGGACGAGGCACCCAGGGGGGCCGCCCCACCCCTGAAACCCACCAAGTATATATATAAACCAATTACGACAATATGGGACTCAAATGAAAGGTATCTAAGATTAGAAAACGTATCTCATATCCAATTGTAGGACCAAGTATTTGGGGGACCACCCCTTTCCCAAAACATCCCCCAAACAGGGCATATGCCAGGACTACCAAATATACATATAGGCCAATCACCACAATATGGGACTCAAATGAAAGGCTTTTTAAGATTAGAAAAGGTATCTGACATCCAAATGTGGTATCAATTTCATGGGGTCCGCCCCTTACCCAAAACACCCCCCAAACAGGACTTATTTACTGACCATGGCGTATGGATGGTAAAATACGAATCTGATGTCCAAATGTGGCAACGTATCAATATGGGACTCAAATGAAAGGTATTTGTAAGCCAAATACCAATCTGATATCCAACTGAAGGACCAAGTTTCTGGGGGCCCACCCCTTCCCCAAAACACCCCCCCAAACAGGACTTATAAACTGACTATGGCAATATGGGATCCAAATGAAAGGTATTTGAATGTAGAATACGAATCTGATGTCCAAATGTGGAACAAAGAGTTTGGGGGGGGGGGCACCCCTTACCAGAAACACCCCCTTTAAGAGGACAAATTTACGACCACAGCAATATGGGGCTCAAATAAAAGGTCTTTGGAAGTAAAGCACGAATCTGATATTAATTTTCACCCCACCCCCATAAACCACTCAAAAAGGAAGTATTTGCTTGCCATTGCAATATGGGACTCAAATAATAGTTATATTAGAATAGAACACGAATCTGATGTATTGGGTTGCCCAAAAAGTAATTGCGGATTTTTCATATAGTCGGCGTTGACAAATTTTTTCAAAGCTTGTGACTCTGTAATTGCATTCTTTCTTCTGTCAGTTATCAGCTGTTACTTTTAGCTTGCTTTAGAAAAAAAGTGTAAAAAAAGTATATTTGATTAAAGGTTATTCTAAGTTTTATTAAAAATGCATTTACTTTCTTTTAAAAAATCCGCAATTACTTCTTGGGCAACCCAATATATTTGCAAGGCCAAGTCACTTAGTGGCCGCACCTTCCCCAAAACACCTTACAAACCGTTTTATTGGCAGATCGGTCTATATGGCAGCTATATCCAAATATGGTCCGATTTTGGCCCGTTCAAGAACTTAATCTGCGTGGAGCAAAAACACGTCTCTTTGCCAAATTTCAGCTCAATATCTCAAATTTTGAAGGCTGTAGAGTGAAGGCTGTAGAGTGAAGGCTGTAGAGTGAAGGCTGTAGAGTGAAGGCTGTAGAGTGAAGGCTGTAGAGTGAAGGCTGTAGAGTGAAGGCTGTAGAGTGAAGGCTGTAGAGTGAAGGCTGTAGAGTGAAGGCTGTAGAGTGATGGCTGTAGAGTGAAGGCTGTAGAGTGAAGGCTGTAGAGTGAAGGCTGTAGAGTGAAGGCTGTAGAGTGACGGCTGTAGTGTGAAGGCTGTAGAGTGAAGGCTGTAGAGTGAAGGCTGTAGAGTGAAGGCTGTAGAGGGAATGCTGTAGAGTGATGGCTGTAGAGTGAAGGCTGTAAAGTGAAGGCTGTAGAGTGAAGGCTGTAGAGTGAAGGCTGTAGAGTGAAGGCTGTAGAGAGATCACAACAGACGGACGGACGGACAGTCATCCTTAAATCGCCTTAGACTTTTACGACCATCCGAAAAATATGTATTTTATAGGATCGGAAAAAGATATTTCGATGTGTTGCAAACGGAATGATTAAATGAATATACCTCCTTTCCTTTGGTGGTGTTAATAAAAAAATAAATTTACAATATTAAGCCTTTAATTTTATTGCATGTCTCCGACATTGAGAATCCTGCCCTAATTAAATCTCAAAACAAGGCTTAAGAACACAACAAATGAATGCAAAAAATTTCCCAAAATTGGAATTAGAGAAAATGAGTATAAGGAAAGAGGGTGAAAGGAAGGGAGAGTGAGTGGATGTGAAACTTGCCTAAAGAAAAATCCGAAAACAATGCCTTGCCTGTCTGCAGTTGCCACTGCACAAGTGGCATAAATAATTTCAGCAAATAAACCAAGGATGCTTGCTTATGGCCAAAGCAGACTGCTTTATTAACCAAAGATGGATACTCAAACAAGCACAGGAGAATAGAGAAGACATTAGGCTGTATCAGCAAAATATCAAAAAGATTTCTTAGTTCCAAGCTATAAAACAAATAAAGTCAAAATAGTCAATTGCCCTAAATATACCGGTCCTAAACTGGAGAGAGGACATATAGAAGAGGGAAAAGTCGCTTAATTGATCAGTTAAGTATATTTGCTAACTAATGTTATCTCCCTTAAAAATATTAGCAAAGTATACTCATCCTTTACGAACTCTCCCAGGACCTATCCGACGGTGATAGAATGGTGGCAATTCGTCACCTCCAGCGACAAAAACCCTTATTAAAGTGATAGGGAAGGGGAGGAGATCTCAGACCGGTCCCTTTCACCAGAGGACCTATCCCGTAACTGAATTGGGACCTATACTATTTCCCGTAGGGAAGTTACTTTAAAAATTTAAACAAAAATACACTCCATTGTCACTTGAGGTTTATCCCACTATTGTTTGTTTACAGCCGCAAACTACTACCAATGATTGTTGATGTTGAACAGCAATGTCCACTCCTTCAACTATCACCACAACACACACACACACATAGATCAAGAACCAAAACAATGGGCCAAGCAAGACAGTCAACAATCATGTATCTCACTACACTAATATTGGATGAGGAAGGATTTCCTACAAGCCTTTTATGAGGACAATTACATCCAAATGAACTTATGGGCTAAGTCAACAGAATGAAGTGAAAAGGTCTTAGCATTTGTACACACATAGAGACTCACAAATGTACAAAGTACACATCTTTGGGTTAAATCTTTGCAACATATAAGGCTCTTAGGGTGGTTGGGTGAGCTCGCGAAGGAAGATTAGGTTTGGTTGATTTCGATGTGGATGATACCGGACAATAAATGTTTAGGTATCTGCCACCAAGGCCACCACCAGGCGTTCAGCGTCATAGGCGAACATGCTAACCTCTGCGCTATGGTCCCTTATACATATATGAATAAGCCTTTCCAAAGTCTTAAAAATGAAGGATGAGAGGCTTATTGGACTGTAGTCCTAGAATAGAGCATGACAAGGTTTACCCGCTTTGGGGATAAAAGCCACCTTGAACTCCCGCCACCCAATCGTTACATTTGCAAATAAAATGCAAATTTTGCCCACGAACATTCCACTAAGGAACAGGGGCAAACTTCTCACATCTCAATAAGTGCGGTCCAATTCAAATTGAAGCTCTATGATAAGGGACCTCCTTTTTATAGCCGAGTCCGAACGGCGTGCGGCAGTGCCACACCTCTTTGGAGAGAAGTTTTACATGGCTTGGTACCTAACAAATGTTGCCAGCATAAGGAGGGGAAAACCAACGCTGAACATTTTTTCTGATGGTCTCGTCAGGTTTCGAGCCCAGGCGTTCAGCGTCATAGGCGGACATGCTAACCTCTGCGCTAAGGTGGCCTCCTATCGTTACATAGCAAAACTCAGCTCCTAAAAAACATCTCTAGGTGTTGAGATTTGCTGGGCTATCTAATGATTGGGTGGCGGAAGTTCAGGGTGGCTTTTATCTCCGCTCCTAAAAACCATAGCTTTGAGCACCACACAAGCTGGAACATTGAGGTCCGATCTGTGTAGTGTTCATTGCTGTCACAAGAAGCTTAGCTGCGAGCTACCAGGTGCGTCCACAGGTTGCGGATAGTGGAATGCTCCATTCGGTGTAACTGTAACTGCAGTCGCGGACAATCAGCGGTATAGAGCGTAGAGTCTCAGTGAGAGGTCGGTTGGCACCAAATCTTGCACAAATACTGACTGCCTACGATGCTCGATATGACAAGGCGAGTTATTGGCGTCTTTAAATAACCAATGGCCACCCTGTTCCCGCGGCGATCGATTTTTTGGACCGGAACGAGCTTGCTCACCTACTGGAGCTTGACAAGGATTGCCACCTCCATATGAAAATGTGGTTACAACAACAACAACATCTCCAGGTGTCGTATGACAATAGGTCCTGCTCTTTGCATTATAGCAGGCAGTACGCCATTCGGGGCCTTTGACTTGTAGGGTTCAAACAAATTCACCATTATCATGTCCTCAACCACGGGCAGTGACTCGGACACATGTTGTCTAAGAGGGACATCAATACCATCCTGGTTTAAGGACCCATTGGTCACGTCCGAACACCCAAGGAAGTGCGTAGCAGCCAATACCTAGAGAGTCTCGCAGCCAGATTCCGTCCAGGTTCCATCATCTCTTAGAATGCTTTCAAGAGTTTTCGGAGCCTTGGAGAGTAATCAGCGGAACCTGGAGGACTCATTCACTCCATCTATCGACTCGCAAAAACAGACCCTAAGGCCCTCTTAGACGATTTTTACCTCGTTCTTGTACTTGTTTACTCCCGATACAGATCCCTTAGTCCGCCTTAGTCTCCTTAAGTCTCCATCCCATCAAACAGGCTGCGATTTTTTATCCGGATATATCAGCCTAAAGCTTAGCCCTTGGGGCATATTCAACCAAGTGAAATCAAAAGAATTCCATCAAGGTTCCATCATCTCTTAGAATGATTTCAAGAGTTGTCGGATCCTTGAAGAGCAATTTGCGGAAGCAGGAGGACTCATTCACTCCATCTATCGACTCGCAAAAACATACCCATGAGGTCTTCTTAAACGATTTCACCTCCCTGTTGTACTTGTTTAAGGACTCCTGATACAGATCCCAATCCACACGCAGTTTGGTTTTGTTTGCTTTATTAGAGAGCTTTTTCGTAGTCTACCTAAGTCTCCTTAAGTTTCCATCCCATCAAACAGTCTGCGATTTTTTATCCGGATATATCAGCCTAAAGCTAAACCCTTGGGACACATTTAGCCAAGTGAAATGAAATGAATTCCATCAAGGTCCCATTATCTCTTAGAATGATTTCAAGAATTGTCGGATCCTTGAAGAGCAATCTGCAGAACCATGAGAACTCATTCACTCCCTCTATCGACTCGCAAAAACAGACCCTAAGGCCATCTTAAACGATTTCACCTCGCTCTTGTACTTGTTTAAGGACTCCCGATACAGATCCCAATCCACACGCAGTTTGGTTTTGTTTCCTTTATTAAAAAGCCTTCTCTTAACCTGCCTAAGTCTCCTTAAGTCTCCATCCCATCAAACAGGCTGAAATTTTTTATCCGGATATATCAGCCTAAAGCTAAACCCTTGGGGCATATTAAGCCAAGTGAAATGACATGAATTCCATGAGTCTTCTTAAACGATTTCACCTCGCTCTTGTACTTGTTTAAGGACTTCTGATACAGATCCCAGTCCGCCTGCAGCTTGGTTTTGCTTCCTTTATTAAGGAGCCTTTTCGTAGTCCGCCTAAGTCTTCTTAAGTCTCCATCCCATCAAACAGGCTGCGATTTTTTATCCGGATAAAATCAGCCTAAAGCTTAACCCTTGGGGCATATTCAGCCAAGTGAAATGAAATGAATTCCATCAAGGTCCCATTATCTCTTAGAATGATTTCAAGAGTTGTCGGATCCTTGAAGAGCAATCTGCAGAAGCATGAGGGCTCATTCACCCATCACCCATCATTCACCGCAAAAACGACCCATGAGGTCTTCTTAAACGATTTCACCTCGCTGTTGTACTTGTTTAAGGACTTCTGATACAGATCCCAATCCACACGTAGCTTGTTTTTGTTTCCTTTATTAGAGAGCCTTCTCGTAGTCCGCCTAAGTCTCCTTAAATCCCCGTAGCACCAAACAGGTTGCGATTTCTTATTTGGATATATCAGCCAGAAGCTAAACCCTTGGGGCATATTCAGCCAAGTGAATTGAAAATGAAAAAAAAAGGAAGCCACCGTAGCGCAGAGGTTAGCATGTCCGCCTATGACGCTGAACGCCTGGGTTGGAATCCTGGCAAGACCATCAGAAAAAATTTTCAGCGGTGGTTTTCCCCTCCTTATGCTGACGACATTTGTGAGGTACTATGCCATGTAAAACTTCTCTCCACAGAGGTGTCGCACTGCGGCTCGCCGTTCGGACTCGGCTATAAAAAGGAGGTCCCTTATCATAGAGCTTAAATTTGAATTGGACCGTACTCATTGATATGTGAGAAGTTTGCCCCTGTTCCTTAGTGGAATGTTCATGGGCAAAATTTGCAATTTGCATTTGAAATGAAAATTGAGATCTCTAGGGGCTCAAAAATTCAAACATGGGCTTATATGGGGGTTATATCCAAATCCTACAGGTTGGGCTTGAGATAACTGCTTTATAAATAGGAGCAACGCCAAGCTCTCGACCGCTTCTTTATCATACACAGAGCTTCCCGAAAATTCATTAAGGAATGCCAAGAGCTACTCCTCTAACCATTCGTTCTTTGCCCCTTGGCTGGTTCTAGGAAAGGCTGACTTTCAAAGTTCCCTTTTAAAATGTCTACTTAAAAATTTTTCAATTCATCATACATTTCATGTCGGCGATGTCTAAGCAATCAACTATCGCCCCACATCGATTTTTGTTCCCAGCCCACAATTCTCAACACATAATTGAATGGCACCTAAAAATCAAACTTGAACTGAGAGGCAAACCTCATAAATGATTCAATTGACTGCAATGACAAACCAGGGCACTCAACACAGTTGAAGACTGGAATATGAATGAGATCGATGGTTGCAAGTAATGTGTGTACGGATGTTCCCGCCATCAGGTCAAAAAAAAATCAATAATTACAAATCAATTTTAACAGAGTGTCCTTGTAGTGGTGAGTGGAATTTAAATTACTATGGCAGTTTGAGGGAGGGAGAGAAAAATTGCTAGAGCAGGTCATGCAATAAGCAGGTGGGGGGAATGGATTGTTGTTGTGTATGTCATTGCAAAACGAAGGGTGCATATCGAATATATGCTGTGGCCTCGACATAAACAAGAGTTATGGGTTGCCTCGTAGACAAGGGCAAGAAATGAAATCGTAAAAAAGGCTTAGTTTATCGAAACGAGTAAAAAGGCGTTAAATACGGCCGGGCCGAATTTTCGACACCCACCACCTCGGGTATATATGTAAACCAAGTAGAATAAAATATTCCTCTTTTTGATAGCTATATCCCAATATAGACCGATCTGAACCATATACGACATGGATGTCAAAAAGCCTAAAATAAATCACTGTGTCAAATTTCGGCGAAACCGAATTATAAATGCCCTTTTTAGGGCGCCAAGACTTTAAATCGATACATCGGTCTATATGTCCCAAATATCGGCGACATCGGACAATAAATGCGCCCTTTATGGGTCCAAAACCATAAATCGAGAGATCGGTCTATATGGCAGCTATATCCAAATCTGAACTGATCTATGCCAAATTGCAGAAGGATGTCGAAGAGCCTAACAGAACTCACTTTTCAAAATTTCGGCGCAATCGGACAATAAATGCGCCTTTTATGGGCCTAAGACCATAAATCGAGAGAGCGGTCTATACGGCAGCTATATCCAAATCTGAACCGATCTGTGCCAAACTGAAGAACGATGTCGAAGGGTCTAACACAACTCGATGTACCAAATTTCGGCGACATCGGACAATAAAAGCGCCTTTTATTGGCCCAAAACCTCAAATCGAGAGATCGGTCTATATGGCAGCTATATCTAAAAGCTGCCAATATAGACCGATTTCTCGATTTAAGGTCTTAAACCCATAAAAGGGACCGATCTGTGCCAAACTGAAGAAGGATGTCGAAGGTCATAATGCAACACATTCCCAAATGCGCCTTTTAGGGAGTCAAGACTTTAAATCGAGAGATCGGTCTATATGGCAGCTATATCAAAATCTGGATTGATCTGTGCCAAACTGAAGAACGATGTCAAAGGGTCTCACGCAACTCACTGTCCCAAATTTCAGCAAAATCCGATAATAAATGTGGCTTTTATGGGCCTAAGACCTTAAATCGTCGGATCGATCTATATGGGGGCTATATCAAGGCATAGTCCGATATAGCCCATCTTCGAACTTAACCTGCTCATGAACAAAAAAAGAATCTGTGCAAAGTTTCAGCTCAATATTTCTATTTTTAAAGACTGTATCGTGATTTCAACAGAGAGACGGATGGGCATGCCTAGATCATCGTAGATTTTTACGACGACCAAGAATAGGGTCGGAATCGGATATTTCTATGTGTTGCAAACGGAATGACAAAATGAATATACCCCATCCCTCGGTGGTGGGTATAAAAACGCTGTCCAATTTTAATTCGACTGCCAGTAACCAATATCACACCCTATCTTCTCTATCCCTGGTGTCGTATGAGTGTTGTAATAAATTTTTCTACTATTTAAAATAATCATACGCTCCCCAGTACCCTTTGGCACAAAATTGTCACCTTAGTTACTTTCCCAACAAAGTTAGTCAAAATTGCCCCTTGTCAACCTTACTTAAACTAACCTAGTCAAAATCTCCACAATTTTATGCCATTAATCTATTGTCACCCAAATCTTAAACAATGTTTGTCGGCTTCCTTCACTTTACACTTTGGCATTTTGTTGTTATTTGTCTTATGTTTCTTGTCATGGCCATTGCCTTGAGTTATCCTTAAAGAATAAAAAAGAAAAAAAAAAACTATCAAAAGATGCTACTGACAACTGCATTTGTTTGGTGCATTTCATATCCTTTCTTCCTTTCCTTTATCTACTGCCAGTGGTCCAAACCCAAGCAATCTAAGTGCAATATTCCTGCTACTGGCAGTGGCCCTAGCAAAAGTTGTCAAATGGTCTTTAAATATTTACAACAAAGTTTAATGTTCACTAACCCATCTTTGGGTTTGAATGCAACAATATTTTTTTCCAGTTTTCCATGAATTCATTGCTTCCACCCTTGGCAGTACGTTGTTGATGCTTGAAGACGCCGGTTTCAGGGCAGGATATTGTTGTTGTCTGTCTTGTGGCATGTCATAGGGTTTGAGTGTGGGTGAAAGAACACATTTCTGTGCAGTTATCTTTGGGACTAGAAAGAAATAAAACAACAAGACGCTCAAACACACAAGCTAAGGGCAGCTGTCATTTGGAGATAGCCATGTTTCGTGTAAATTCACCATAGCAAAATAAATGATTCTGGTAAAATTTTTTCTAACATTGTTGGAAATGCAAGAGAAGTTGAATGCTGTCAACAAGTGGATAATAAAAAGGGATCTAAAAAATAAATATTCTATGGAAAATGTCCTTACCTTTTGGCCATCCCCTTGGCATTCCCCTTTTTGATCTCAATTTCGGTCTTCCCGATGGTCTTCCTTTTGGTCTCTCATTTTAGATTTCCTCTGATCATTAGTGTTAGTTAGTTAGTGTTCCTTTTGATCTTCAATTTGGTCACCATTTAACCATCCATTTGCCCTTTGGTCTTGCCGTTGACCTTCCCTTTGGTCTTGCCATTGGCATTTCATTAGGGCTTCTCTAAGGTCTTCCCTTTGGTCATACCCTTAGTCTGTCCTTTGGTCTTCTATTTGATCTTCCTTTGGCCCTTCTTTTGGTCTTCGTTTTGGGTTTTCCTTTGGGTTTCCTCTTGCCCTTCCCTTTGTTCATACCTTTGGTCTTCCCTGTGGTCACCCATTTGGCCTTTCCTTTGGTCCGCCTTTTGGTCTTTCCTTGGGTTTTCACTTTGCCCTTCTTTTTATCCTCCCTTGCCAGCGGTCTTACTTTAGGTTTTCCCTTTTGTCTTCCCTTCGGTCTCCCCTTTGGTCCATCCTATGCCTTTCCTTTTGGCCATCCACTTGGTCTTCCTCCTTTGATCTCAATTTTGGTCTTCCTGTTGGTCTCTCCTTTTGGACCCTCTCTGATAACCCTTTTGTGTTCCTTTTGGCCTTCAATATGGTCGCCATTTAATCACCCTTCCCTTTGGTATTGCCTACTTTGGACTTTCCTTTGGTCTTACCCTTGACTTTCCATTAGGGCTTCTCTAAGGTCTTCCCTTTGGTCATACCCTTGGTCATACCCTTGGTCATACGCTTGGTCATACCCTTGGTCATACCCTTGGTCACACCCTTGGTCTGCCTTTTGGTCATACCCTTGGTCATACCCTTGGTCATACCCTTGGTCATACCCTTGGTCATACCCTTGGTCATACCCCTGGTCTGCCCTTTGGTCTTCTATTTGGTCTGTCTTTGGTCCTCCTTTTGGCCTTCCCTTTGGGTTTCCCCTTGCCCTTCCGTTTGTCCGTCCCTTTGTTCTTCCCTATGGTCATCCATTTGGTCTTTCCCTTGTTCTGCCTTTTGGTTTTTCCTTTGGGTTTCACTTTGCCCTTCGTTTTGTCCTTCCCTTTGATCTTCCCTAAAGTCATCTTCTTGGTCCTCCCTATGGTCATCACCTTGGTCTTCTCCATAGTCTTCTCCTTGGCCTTCCCTTTGGTCTATCCGTTGGTCTTCCCTAGGGTCTTCCCTTTAATCACCGCTATGCCCTTTTCTTCGCCATTCCCTTTGGTATTTCCTTTGTCCTTCTCTTTAGTCATCCCTATGGTATTTTCTATGGTCTTCCCTTTGGTCTTCCCCTTTCACTTCCCTTTGGTCTTCCTTATAGCCTTCAATCTGGTCTTCCCTCTGGTCCTCCCGCTGGTCTTTTTTCTGGTCTTCCCTTTGGTCTTCCCCTTGCCCTTCCCTGTGTCCTAATCTTTGCCCATACCAATGGTTTTTCCAATGGTCACCCGTTGTTCCTCCCTTTGATCGTCCTTTTGCCCATCCCTTTGATCATCCCCTTAATTTTGCTTATGGTGTCCCCTTTGATCTTGCCATCGTTCTTATCTCTCGTCTTCCTTTGTGCCTTCTCGTTAGTAGTCCCTTTGGTCTCCCCTTAGACGTTCCTTTTGGTCTTCCAATTGGCCAACACTTTGGCTTTGCAAATTTTGCCCATGAACATTCCACTAAGGAACAGGGACAAACTTCTCGCATATCAATGAGTGCAGTCCGATTCATGTTTTAAGCTCAATGGTAAGGGGCCTACTTTTTATAGCCGAGTCCGAAGGGCGAGCCGCAGTGCGACACCTCTTTGGAGAGAAGTTCTACTTGGTATAGTATCTCACAAATGTTGCCAGCATTAGGAGGGGAAAACCACCGCTGAAAAAAATTTTCTGATGGTCTCGCCAGCATTCGAACCCAGGCGTTCAGCGTCATAGGTGGACATGCTAACTTCTGCGCTACGGTGGACTCCAACAATTGGCTTTACCTTTGGTAATACTTGTGGTCTTGTTTTTGTTTTACCCTTAAGACTTCGCTTTTATCATCCTTTATGTATTCAATTCGGTCAGCCCCTTGGTCTTCCCTCTCCATCGTCTATTTGGTCATTCCTTTGGTCTTCCTTGTGGTATACCCTTAGGTCTAATTTTTGGTATTTCCTTTGGGTTTTCCTTTGATTATCATTTTGGTTTAATCTTTGATCGTCCCTTCTGTCTTCCTTTTGGTCTTTCTCTGATCTCCTCTTTGTCTTCCCTGTTGTCGTCCATTTGGTCTTTCCTCTGGTTTTCCCATTGGTCATCCCTTTGGCATACCCTTTAATCTTGCCTTTTGGTCTTCCCTTTGGTCTTCTCTTTGGTCTTCTCTTTGGTCTTCCCTTTGGTCTTCCCTTTGGTCTACCCTTTGATCTTTCCTTTGGTCTTCCCCACGGTCCTCCTTGTGGTATTCGCTTTGCTCTTGCCTTTGTATTTCCATTTGGTCTTCTCTCTGGCCTCCCCATTGTACTTCCCTTTGGTCTTCCTTTTGTCCGTTTTCATTGGTTTTCCCAATGGTCATCACTTCGCGGTTCCCTATGGTCACCCCTCTAACCATCGTCTGAACTCTTCTTTAGTCTAGCCATCGGTCTTTCTTAGGGTCTTCCCTACAATCACCCATTTTCTCTTCCCTTTGCCTATCCTTTTGCTTTTGGTGTACCCTTCGCCCACTTAGCCTTTCCTTTTGTCATTCCCTTTGGTAGTTCCTTTGCTCTTGGCTTTAGTCATTCCTATGGTCCTTTCTATGGTCTTCCCTTTGGTCTTCTTTTTGTCCTTTCCTTTGGACTTCCCTTTAGTTTTTCCTCTGGTCTTCCCTTTCGTCTTCCCATTCGTCTTCCCTTTGGTCTTCCTTTTCTCCTTTCCTTTGGACTTCTCTTTAGTTTTTCCTCTGGTCTTCCCTTTGGTCATCCCTTTGTTCTTACCTTTGATCTTTCTTTTGGTCTTCCCTTTAATTTACCATCTGGACTTCCCTTTGGTCTTCCCTGTTGTCGACCATTTGGTCTTTCTTCTAGTCTTCCCATTGGTCATCCCTTTGGTATACCCTTTGATCTTGCCTTTTGTCTTCCCTCTGTTCTTACTTTTGATCTTTCCCTAAGTCTTCCCTTTGGTCTTCCCTTTTGTCTTCACTTTGGTCTTCCCTTTGGTCTTCCTTTTGTCCTTTCCTTTGGACTTCCCTTTAGTTTTTCCTCTGGTCTTCACTTTCGTCTTCCTCCTTATGGTATTCGCTTTGCTCTTGCCTTTGTACTTCCATTTGGTCTTCTCTCTGGTCCCCCATTGTACTTCCCTTTGGTCTTCCTTTTGTCCGTTTTCATTGGTCTTCCCAATGGTCATCACTTCGCGGTTCCCTATGGTCACCCCTCTAACCATCGTCTGAACTCTTCTTTAGTCTAGCCATCGGTCTTACTTTAGGTCTTTCCTACAATCACCCATTTTCTCTTCCCTTTGCCTTTCCTTTTGCTTTTGGTGTACCTTTCGCCCACTTTGCCTTTCCTTTTGTCATTCCCTTTGGTAGTTCCTTTGCTCTTGGCTTTAGTCATTCCTATGGTCTTCCCTTTGGTCTTCCCCTTTTTTTTCCATTTGTCCTTAACTATGCTCTTCCTTTGGTCTTCGCTTTTGTCTTCCATTTGATCTTCCCTTTAGTTATGCCTTTGGTCATCCCTTTTGTCTCCCCATTGGTCTTCCCTTTGACCATCCCTTTGCTCCTCCCCTTGTAAAGGGTGATTTTTTTGAGGTTAGGATTTTCATGCATTAGTATTTGACAGATCACGTGGGATTTCAGACATGGTGTCAAAGAGAAAGATGCTCAGTATGCTTTGACATTTCATCATGAATAGACTTACTAACGGGCAACGCTTGCAAATCATTGAATTTTATTACCAAAATCAGTGTTCGGTTCGAAATGTGTTCATTCACCGTAACGTTGCGTCCAACAGCATCTTTGAAAAAATACGGTCCAATGATTCCACCAGCGTACAAACCACACCAAACAGTGCATTTTTAGGGATGCATGGGCAGTTCTTGAACGGCTTCTGGTTGCTCTTCACTCCAAATGCGGCAATTTTGCTTATTTACGTAGCCATTCAACCAGAAATGAGCCTCATCGCTGAACAAAATTTGTCAAAATTTGAACACATTTCGAACCGAACACTGATTTTGGTAATAAAATTCAATGATTTGCAAGCGTTGCTCGTTAGTAAGTCTATTCATGATGAAATGTCAAAGCATACTGAGCATCTTTCTCTTTGACACCATGTCTGAAATCCCACGTGATCTGTCAAATACTAATGCATGATAATCCTAACCTCAAAAAAATCACCCATTAGTTCCTTTGCTCTTAGCTTTAGTCATTCCTATGGTCCTTTCTATGGTCTCAACCTTTTTCTTCCATTTGCCTTTAACTATGCTCTTCCTTTGGTCTTCACTTTGGTCTTCCATTTGATCTTCCGTTTAGTCATGCTTTTGGTCATCCCTTTTGTCTCCCCATTGGTCTTCCCTTTGGCCATCCCTTTGCTCATCCCCTTGTACATCCCTTTGGCTTTCCAAATGATGTTACCCTTCCCATTCCCATATGGTCATCCCTATAATCTTTCATATAGACTCCCCTTTGATTTTGCCAATGATCTTACCCTAGGTATACTCTTTAACTTTCCTTTTTTCTTTTCGTCCCATTGCTTTGAAGGATTTTGGTGTTCCCTGTGGTCTTCCCTGTGGTCTTCCCTGTAGTCTTCCCTGTGGGCTTCCCTGTGGGCTTCCCTGTGGGCTTCCCTGTGGGCTTCCCTGTGGGCTTCCCTGTGGGCTTCCCTGTGGGCTTCCTTGTGGTCTTCCCATTGGTCTACGCTTTGGTATTCCCTTCGCCTTTACTTTTCTCCTTGGTCTTTCCTAAGGTCCTCCATTTGGTCTACCTTTTGGTCTACCCTTTGCCCATCCCTTTGCACTTCCCGTCACCATTTCCCTTGGCCCTCCCAGTTGTCTACCTTTTGGTCATCCTTTTCGTCTTAGTTTAAGTCTTTTCTTTGGTTTTCGATCTTACCTTAGATCGTCCCTTTGGGTCTCCCTTAAGTTGTTCTGTTTCTGAACCCTTTTCTCCACCCTTTGGTCTGTACCTTGATCTTCCTTTGGATCTTCCCTTTGGTCTTCCTTTGGGTTCTCCCCTTTGTCCTTCCCTTTGCTCTTCCCTATGGTCGCCCTTCGGTCTTCCTTTGGGAGTTCCCCTTTGCCCTTCCCTTTGCTCGTCCCTATGGTCGCCCTTTTGGTCTTCACTTTTAGTCTTCCACTTGGGCTTCCCTTTAGTATCCCCTTTGATAATCACATTGTCCACCTTATGCTCTAGTCTTTGGTCTCCCCTTCGATTTTAATTTTGGTCTGCATTTAGAACTTCTATTTTGGTCTTCTCTTGGGTAATCAAATGGATTTTACTTTTGGTCTTCGATTTGATCTTCCCTTTGCCCACCTCGTGGTCTCCCTTTGATCTATTCTTGGCTCTATCTTTTGGTCTTCCCTTCGATCTTGTCTTTGCTCTTGCTTTGGTCTTCCCTTTCTTCAACCCTTTGTTCTTTCCATTCTTTCATTCTTTGTTATTCCCTTTGGGTTTCTCTCTTTGAGTTGAGGCTAATGGCCAAGCGAATGCGAATGAGTTCTGAAGGAAAGAAACAGTAACTTTCTCAGACATAGCAGGACACATATTTTATTTCTCCAGAAAATTTTGTCAAAATTGTATTCCTATAGAAAACATTGTCAATTTATTATAACTAAATTCGTCAAAATTTTATTTCTTAAGGAAATTCTTTATCACATTCCATATTCTTTCGATTCCATAAAGTTAACAAAACTCAATTAAGCCCACTAGCTGAGAAAAGTTTCAACTCCATTTTAATTGCATATGCCTGGGTATGAGTAGTGCAGAAATAAAGTCTTTTTGCTAACTCAGAGATCTGCATGCACACGAAACTACATATGTAGCCTCGTATGAACCTTCTATAAAATGGAATCATATTTACTTAGTTGGAAAACTTTTCCACTCTTAGTTTATTCTGCTGCCAATAGTTGTGAGTACATAAATAATAGCTAAGCGAAATTTAAAGCCTTCTTTTGCTTAGTTCAGATATACTTATGTGGAAATGGCTGGGTAGTACAACATCGGACAGTCTATTCTAAGCTCATTGCTTCACTATGGGCCAATGCATAAAGGGAACAAACCATAAACTTTGTCATATGCATTTATGAGCATACCATGCCATTGTCTAGAATTTGCGAAAGAGGCTTAACTGGGGGTTTTGCTAAAAGGCTGAACAACATGTCCTGTTAACAACATTGTTAGCGTACAAGTAAAGACACTTTTCGCATAAGCTGCCCTGCCATAGCTCTGGCAAGATTATGAAGGATTTGAAAGGGTTTTCGAATGAATATAAAAATAGAATAAAAATTTTAGAATAGAAGAGACACACACCACTGTGCTAAGGATAGCTCAGGAAAGCCCAGGGATCACCTTGTTAGAAAATGTCAAAACAATGGTAGGTAATTGGTAGAATATAAGGGTTACTGGTTAGGCGTCCTTAAAAAATTGTAATTGGATATCCTAGAACCAGACAGATGAGTGGTCAGTAGATCGGGCAGGGTGAATCCTTTAGATGGGAAACATTTTAAAAAATTGGCGAGGGAAATAAAAAATTCTGGGGCAACAAACATGGACATAGAAGGTGATCGCATGGAAGGCTGAAGATAATATCGAAGGAAAGACCAGAGACAGAATCGTGAGAAGATCCGAAGAAAACGTCAAGAAAATCTAAACATAGGTCAAACCGAAAATGAATAAAAGGATATAAAAATGAAAATTAGTAAAGGTACGAGAGTTAAAACTGAAAAAAGGGTAGGACCAAAAGAGATCCTAACGAAAGCCCAGAGAAAGAAACCATTGGAGAGGCCTATGAGATGATCGAGGGGGCTACTAAAGGAAAGTCTGGTAGAGATATGGTAGTACATCTCTCTAGATCTCTAAAGGAAAGGCTGGAAGAGATATGGTAGTATATCTCCCTACCAGGCTTTCCTTTAGTCGTCTCCTCCATCTTACCATAGGCCTCTGCAATGGTTTCTTTCTCTGGGCTTTCGTTAGGATCTCTTTTGGTGCTACCCCTTTTTTTCAGTTTTCCATCTAGAAGACTAGAAGACATGCCAACCAGAAAATCGGATGGAAGACAGGAGAGAATACCGGAGGAAAAGAGAACCGAAGGGAATTCCAGACAAAACACAAGAGGAAAAATTGATGGAATGGCCTGTGGAGGATCGAGGGGAAAACAAAAGGAAAGGCTCGAGGAGTGATCAGGGTAGGAGTAGAAGACATGTCAGGCATAAAACCGTATGGAATAACGGTAGAAAAACAGTACAGCAGCCGAAGGTAAGACCGGAAGAAAATACCGAGGGATGGACCAAAGTAAAGATTAAAGGGAGACCAAAGAGAAGATACAATGCAAATTAAAGGGAATCCCGAAGAGAATTCCAAAGGGAAACCAGAAGGCAAACCAAAGGAAAGTTCGAAGAGAAGACCAAGGCGAAGACCAAAGCAAATATCAAGGCGAAGTTCAAAAAGAAGATCAAAGCGAAGACCAAAGCGAAGACCAAAGCGAAGACCAAAGCGAAGACCAAAGCGAAGACCAAAGCGAAGACCAAAGCGAAGACCAAAGCAAAGACCAAAGCGAAGACCAAAGCGAAGACCAAAGCGAAGACCAAAGCGAAGACCAAAGCGAAGACCAAAGCGAAGACCAGAGAGAAGACCAAAGCGAAGACCAAAGCGAAGACCAAAGCGAAGACCAAAGCGAAGACCAAAGCGAAGACCAAAGCGAAGACCAAAGCGAAGACCAAAGCGAAGACCAAAGTGAAGACCAAAGCGAAGACCAAAGCGAAGACCAAAGCGAAGACCAAAGCAAAGACCAAAGCGAAGACCAAAGCGAAGACCAGAGAGAAGACCATAAGAAAGATCAAAGAAAAGTCCAGAGCTTAGACCCACAAAAGGGTAAACCAATGGGAAGGTCAAAAGAAGGACCTAAGAGAAAACCAAAGGGAAGCCAATAGGGAAACCTAAGGAAGCGGATTGGGAAAACCAAGGGGAAGACCTTCGGTGGGAAGATCTATGGGAAGGCCTGTAAAACGATCGGTGGAAAAATGATAAGTAAGATCAACTGCGAGACTAAAGGAAGGCATTAGGGAAGACCGCAGGAAAAACCAATGGAAAGCCCAAAAAGAAGACCGTAGGGGAATAGAGTACCGAAGACAGTAGGGAAGACATTAGGGAAGGACCTAGGAATGACCGATGGGAATACCGAATGGTTGACCACAGGGAAAGCAGTAGGGAAGACCGCAAGAAAATCAAAGGAAATCCCAAAGGGAAGACCGTAGGGAAGACCGTAGGGAAGACCGTAGGGAAGACCGTAGGGAAGACCGTAGGGAAGACCGTAGGGAAGACCGTAGGGAAGACCGTAGGGAAGACCGTAGGGAAGACCGTAGGGAAGACCGTAGGGAAGACCGTAGGGAAGACCGTAGGGAAGACCGTAGGGAAGACCGTAGGGAAGACCGTAGGGAAGACCGTAGGGAAGACCGTAGGGAAGACCGTAGGGAAGACCGTAGGGAAGACCGTAGGGAAGACCGTAGGGAAGACCGTAGGGAAGACCGTAGGGAAGACCGTAGGGAAGACCGTAGGGAAGACCGTAGGGAAGACCGTAGGGAAGACCGTAGGGAAGACCGTAGGGAAGACCGTAGGGAAGACCGTAGGGAAGACCGTAGGGAAGACCGTAGGGAAGACCGTAGGGAAGACCGTAGGGAAGACCGTAGGGAAGACCGTAGGGAAGACCGTAGGGAAGACCGTAGGGAAGACCGTAGGGAAGACCGTAGGGAAGACCGTAGGGAAGACCGTAGGGAAGACCGTAGGGAAGACCGTAGGGAAGACCGTAGGGAAGACCGTAGGGAAGACCGTAGGGAAGACCGTAGGGAAGACCGTAGGGAAGACCGTAGGGAAGACCGTAGGGAAGACCGTAGGGAAGACCGTAGGGAAGACCGTAGGGAAGACCGTAGGGAAGACCGTAGGGAAGACCGTAGGGAAGACCGTAGGGAAGACCGTAGGGAAGACCGTAGTGAAGACCGTAGGGAAGACCGTAGGGAAGACCGTAGGGAAGACCGTAGGGAAGACCGTAGGGAAGACCGTAGGGAAGACCGTAGGGAAGACCGTAGGGAAGACCGTAGGGAAGACCGTAGGGAAGACCGTAGGGAAGACCGTAGGGAAGACCGTAGGGAAGACCGTAGGGAAGACCGTAGGGAAGACCGTAGGGAAGACCGTAGGGAAGACCGTAGGGAAGACCGTAGGGAAGACCGTAGGGGAAGACCGTAGGGGAAGACCGTAGGGGAAGACCGTAGGAGAAGACCGTAGGGGAAGACCGTAGGGGAAGACCGTAGGGGAAGACCGTAGGGGAAGACCGTAGGGGAAGACCGTAGGGAAGACCATAGGGAAGACCGTAGGGAAGACCATAGGGAAGACCGTAGGGAAGACCGTAGGGAACGCCGTTAGTAAGAAACCGGAAAGAAGACCGTAGTGAAGACTGTAGGGAAGACCGTTGCAAAGTCAGTTGAAAAAACCGTTGGAAAAAAGGGAAGACAGTAGGGGAGGCCTTGAGGAAGACCGTAAGGTAGACCGCAAGGAAGACCGTAAGGTAGACCGCAAGGAAGACCGTAAGGTAGACCGTAAGGAAGACCGTTAGTAGGACCGTAGGGAAGAAAGTAGAGAAGAAAATAGTGAAGGCCGTTGGGAAGATAGTAGAAAAGACAGTTGGGATGATTGTAGCGAAGACCACAGGGATGGCAGTTGGAAAGAAAGGGAAAGCATTTGAGGAGATCGTAGGGAAGACCGCAGGGAAAACCAAAGAAAAGCCCAAATGGAAGATCGTTGGGATGAAGGAAGGAAGGCCCAAAATGAAGTAACAATGGCGGTAAGGAAACCCGTAGGGAAGCTCGCAGAAAAGATTTTAAGAAACAAAATAGGAAAGACCGTTGAGAAGACCGTATGAAAGACTATTAAGATTACCGTAGGAAAGACCGTAAGGAAGACCTTAAAAAAGACCACAGAAAATAACGGAGGGAAGACCATAGATATATAGACTGTATGCAGACCGTAAGCGCGAGCTTAGAGACAAAACGTGGGTGAAGAACGAAGGGAGCTCCGTGGGGAAGCCCTTTGGAAAGACAGTAGGGAAGACCGTATGGAAGACCTAAAGAAATACCCCAGGAAAGACCTTAAGAAAGACTGTAAAGAAGACCATAGATAGACCGTATGCAGAACGTAGGGTAGGCCGCAGTGGAAGAACGTAGGGGAAGACTGTAACAATTATCGTGGGGAAGACCATTCGGAAGGACGTAGGAAAGTCCGTGGAAGACCGTAGGGAAGACCATAGGAAATACAGTAGGGAAGGGCGGAAAAGAGACAGTAAGGAAGACCCTGGGGAAGGCCGTACGGAAAACCATTGGAACTAAAATAATGCCAAAGGAAAGCCAGAAGGGGAGTTCGTAGGAAAGAACATACGGATGACCGTGGGGAAGACCATAGGAATTACAATAGGGAAGGGAACTAAAAAATTACAGAAGCTATGACCGAAGGGAAGGCCGTAGGGAAGCCCCAAGGATAGGCACAAGGAAAGAAATACGAAACGGAGGAGCAGGAAGTGCCCGTTGGAATTGCCGTGGTAAAGCCAATATAATATGAAAGGCTGTATTGAAGGTGAAAGGGAAGCCTAAAGAAAATCGAGAGTAAAGGTCGCAAATTACATCAAGGCAACGAAAATTAAAAATGCGGATTTTTAACATATTTGGGGGATAAGACGAGCCAAAAGAAATTAAGGAGCATCAAAAGGATATACCTTAATAAAAATCGTAAAGAAAATCCGATTGAATGTAAGTAGTGACACCACGATAATACCACATAGGGGTTAAGCGTTTTTGGACTTGAAAACGACCTTGAATTTTTACGCCCAAAAATATTGGTTTTTGCGATGTTTTTCACATAAAATTTTATAGTGTTGCTTCATCTAGCACCACTACGGAAAGAGATTTTTCTCACGAATCCAACGGAATTTTCAGAATTTAAAAATTCGCAAAACTAAAGATGTTACAGCAATTTCAAACTCACCTCAATTTTTTTTAGCATTTTCGGATATTAATTATGCGATTTTGAGCATGTTTTTTGAGAAAAACACATAGGAGTTGCACTTAACCGAATTTTTTGCCATATTCTTCAATACTGCATACTCAACTCGAAAATTTTTGTCGCATCAAAAATTGAAAATTTTCATAAGGGGTTAGTTAGCCTTTGCTAAAAAAATGCAAAAAAAAATAAAATGTGAAATTTCAAGCAATTCTGTTCATGGTTCGAATCGTCCTCGAATTTCGAACTGCGGAATGCTAGAAAATTTTCGAAATTCGAAAAAATGAAGGAGTTACAGCGTTTTTAGGCTTGAAAACGACCTTGAATGTTTAAGCCCAAAAAATATAGGTTTTTGCGATCTTTTTCACAGAAAATTTAACAGTATTGCTTCATCTAGCACCACTACGGAAAGAGATTTTTCTCACGAATCCAACGGTGCCTTCAGAATTTAAAAATTCGCAAAACTAAAGATGTTACAGCAATTTCAAACTCACCTCAATTTTTTTGGCATTTTTCGGATATTAATTATGCGATTTTGAGCTTGTTTTTTGAAGAAACAACATGGGAGTTGCACTTAACCGAATTTTTTGCCATATACTTCAATACTCAACTCGAAAATTTTTGAAAGTTGAGTTATGAAATACTTTGGCCAAAGAAAACAAATGTCGAAGAGCCCCATATGGAAAAGAAATTTTAGAAGGTGGCTAGAATGGTTTGTCGTGAGGTCGTCGTAAGTCTGACCTTAATGTGCTTAAAACAATGTCTCTTGAAGCGAATGTATAAAGAAACAATTTTTGCGGGAAGAAAGGAAGAAAAACATGGGGATGGAACAGTTGCGACTACTTATAAGAATCTCGTAAATGACTCAAGTCCTATTGAGTTTGTACGTCGGATTATGAAATGCTTTGGCCAAAGAAAACAAAGGCCGAAGAGCCCCAGATGGAAACAAATTCTAGAAGGTGACTCAAGTGGTATATCGGGGGATCGTCGTTAGTCTGACCTTAAGGTGCTTAAATCGTTTTCTCTTGAAGCGAATGTGTAAAGGAATATTTTTTGCGGGAAAAAAGGTTTACGAAGAAGCATCGGGGAAGGTACAGCTGCGACTTCTTATAAGAAACCAGTAAATGACTGCAGTAAGACTTGATATCGCATCATAGGGTCAATTGGAAGCGTTTTCAACGTCTTTGGGGCAGTTTTAAAAGAGTGACGCAACCACTTAATTAGGCAAGCTTTGGATCACTTCCCTCCAGTTCCTTTAGAAGAAAGTGATTGCAAATTTTTCTATGAATAATAAGGAGCCATTGAGATTATTTGGGAGAAGATGTTCTGATGTCCTCGCCAGGATTTGAACCCAGGCGTTCAGCGTCTTTGGCGGACATGTTCATATCTGTGCCACAGTGTGAAAAAGGAAGTGATTAAGGAATTATTATTGAGAGTCAAAGCAACCGAAAAGATTTCTTGGGGAAGAAGCAGCTGAAGAAGTAGTTCTTAAGAGGGCGGAAATATAAAATAAATCGTTAAATGGCCTTGGTGAGTCGTGGTATCGTATCATGGGTATAGGGTTTACACAGAAGATTTGAGTGTCCATCTCTTAGCACCCAAAAACCTACGGAATTGGAAAAATTACAAAGAATGATTATTCTTGTCAACTGTTTTTGATGCCTACTACAATTATTATTGTGAATTAAACTGCTGGACAAGTTGTACGAGTAGATTCTCCAATTAAAGGGAGGCTTATTCCGGGAAATGAGAGTATTATCGAAGCAACGTGTATCAAATTAAATGTTGGCACAGCAAACTTATGTCATATTATGAGGAAAATGGAGAAATCACTTTGCAAATCTGGGTATACATGGCCCTATTCACATCATTGTATCTATTGTGTTGCCCAAAAAGTAATTGCGGATTTTTCATATAGTCGGCGTTGGCAAATTTTTTCACAGCTTGTGACTCTGTAATTGCATTCTTTCTTCTGTCAGTTATCGGCTGTTACTTTTAGCTTGCTTTAGAAAAAAGTGTAAAAAAAGTATATTTGATTAAAGTTCATTCTAAGTTTTATTAAAAATGCATTTACTTTCTTTTAAAAAATCCGCAATTACTTTTTGGGCAACCCAATATAAGGGTTAGTTTATGATTTTTGGTATAAATTTAAATTTCTTCAATTTTATTGAAATGCAAATCAATAGCATATTGCTGTGGAATCCTCTATTTAGCCATAATGCTATAATTGCAAAAATAATTCAAGCATAGAGCATCAATGCTTTAGCAACACTAGCCAAATGTGCCATAAACATCATGTAAACAACAACCAAAATAAAACTTTGCTCACATATCCTCAGCAATAAACTAAAGTAATAATAACAACAACAACCATTTAAACCATACAGGACAGGAAAAGTTCCCTTAGCAAACTTCGAAGAGGAAGGAAGAGAGGAAATAATGGGCAGTTATACCACGAAAAATTGATAGAAACAAAAACTAATACAAAGCACGTTATCGGTCATCCAAACCATTGCCGTGCTGTGTACTTACCCCATATTCCACACTTCTTCTTTATATGTTGTATGGCACATAGGATAATTCCAAAACAAAACTGGGGGTAAAGTTTCAACATTTATTTAACATGGCTTAATTAAATTTTTATACAAACTTTATGAACTCATCACGTTCTATGGTGTGCCACACACACACACACACACATGCACATGCATTCATTGCCAGAGAGTAAAACAAACAGGGAGTATGGTTGTCAGCAACCCAGCATTTTACCAATTGGCTGCTGGTTCATGACATGGTTTATTACCCATCATCTTGCATCCTTGCTGCATTTGAGAGTCCTAGAGAGGTTTTCATTGCAACAATTTTACACTTGCGCGTACCAACAAAATGCTAATCACGCATTTAATTGTTAAACATTTTGTGCTCAATTATTTGGTTATACTTCCCCAACAGCCAACTGGTGGCGAAGCAAAGCGCCATAGAAAATTTTGGTTTCCATTTTTGCTCTGTTTCCTTCCTCTTCTCGTTGTCGGTGCTCTCATAGCGGGACAAATGTTTGAATTAAGTTTTACAAGCCCCCAAACCCAAATTTGTTGCATGCTGTGCAACTATTGTGCAAGACAATTAAACAATGCGGGTGGCAGACACAGTGTTTGGATAGTTAAAAATTTTAAAGAGGCTAATTGGTTTATTTGCTCTAAACCAATAGGTTAACATTTAAATAGTAACAATTTTTATATAAAATTAAGAGAAGAGTGTTATACTGCTGTAAACGTTATATATATTTTGTTAAACACAAGCCAATTTCATAAATGGTAAAGGTTTTTGTCAAAAAAAAATTAAATTAAATATTTTTAAAACAGTATAACAGTTTTCGTAAAATTCTCTTCACTGTTATACTATGGCTATGTTGCAAATAAAACTAAATTAAAAATTTTGTTAAAGAAAATCCAAAAATTTTATATAGCAATATAACAGTTTTAGTATAAATTTTTTAACTGTTATATTACTTTTGATACTTAATTGTGAATAAATTGAGCACAGTATAGAATAAATTCAGCAATATGAATGTCGAAGTAGCTGTATAACAGTTAAAGGATATTTAATTTAACAAGAGTTATACCAGAATATTTTGTCCATAACAACTGTACCCAAGGAATATGTGCTGTTGAGAATGTTGAATAATTAATTGATAATCAGTTACACAGTATTATACATTTAGAAATACTGGTATACCAGGACAATATTACAGTATAACAGTTTTAGTATAATTTTCTTAACTGTTATACTATGCCAATATTGCGAATATAATTATATTAATGAGCTTTTGATACTTAATTGTGAATAAACTGAGCACATTATAGACTACATTCAGCAATATGAATGTTAAAGTAGCTGTATAACGCTGTATAACAGTTAAAGGATATTTCATTTAACAGTTATACACATATTGTAAAGGATAGAGGATATTTAATTTAACAAGTGTTATACCAGAATATTTTGTCCATGAAAACTGCACCCAAGGAATAAGTGCTGTTGAGAATGTTGAATAATTATTTGATAATCAGTTATACACATATTGTATATTTAGAAAAACTGTTATACCAGGACAATATCTTATTTTTTTTAATTTCTAATGTATACTTCCGTTTTAATCCATTGTCTAATCGATTTTGGCGCTTATAAAACTTAACTTTGAAAAAAAAATGTGTAAGAGATGCAGAACAATGATATATAGTACATATTTGTATAACAGTTAAGGGAATTAAATACAAGATATAAGAAAGCATAAAAAACACTTAACACAATTAACACAGAGTGTTATACTGTTGTTATATATATTTTAACATGCAAGGCAATTTTATAAATCTAAATAATTTTCAAAAAAAAAAATATTTATATAACAGTATAACAGTTTTCGTATTAATCCCCTTGCTGTTATGCTTTAATTATATTGGGAATATAACTATACTAGGCTTTCGGAATTTTATCTTGTTTACATTAAGCGTAAGATAGTATAAATTAAGCAAAAAACCGGTTTAAAGTAGTTGTATAACAGTTAAAGTAATTATCCGTAAGTGTTATACCAGACTATTTTTTCAATATAAACTATACCCAAGAACTTCGTTTTGTTGAGTATGTTGTCGAATATTTAATTGATAATCCAATTAGCACAGTTCAGATATTTATATTAACTGTTATACAAAAGCAAAATTATATAAAAAAAAATTTTCTAAGTTTCTGGTGTGGACTTTATTTATAACTTTTTTCCTCTACGCTTATAAAACTGTATTTTGCAAAAAATTGTGATGGATGCGGGACAATGATATATATTGTTGGTATAACAGTTAACGGAATTATCTCCTATGTTATAACAGAATATTTTTCCATAAAAACTGCACCCAAGAACTAGGTTCTGTTGAGAACTCTGCTACAAAATTAATTAATAATCATTTATAAATATTTCACATTTTTAGACTAACTGTTATACAAAGCCAACATCATTATTTTTATTTTTTTCTACAAGTTTCTAATGTGAACTTCCCTTTTAAATCTTTGCCTAGGACATTTTATGCGCTTCTGAAACTTTGTTTTTTGAAAAAATTTTGTTATATATACAGAACAATGGCATAAATGTTTTGTATAACAGTTAAATGATTTATTCCTAAAGTTAAAACTTGCATATTGTTTCCCTATTACAGTAACCAAGGGCAATATAAATAAAAAGGGCGCTTATAAACCTTAATTTTGAAAAAATTGAGTAATAGATACAAAACAATGACATATATAGAATTTGTATAACAGTTAAAGACATTAAACACAATATTTAAGATATGAAGAGCATATATAACAGTTGGCACAATTAACACAGAGTGTTATACTGTTGTTATATATCTATTTACATGCAACCCAATTTCATTAATTTTAATATGTTTCAAAAAATATGAATTTAACAGTATAACAGTTTTTATAACTTTCTTAGCTGTTATGCTTTAATTTTATTAATAATATAACTATATTAGGATTTTGGATGCTGTGTGTATACATTAAGAGTTAGATTGTATAAATTAAGTGAAATATGGGTCAAAGTAGTTGTATACCAGTTAAAGTATTAATCCTTAATGTTATACCAGAATATTTTTTCCATATAAACTATACCCAAACACTTTGTTCTGTTGCGTATATTGTTGAATATTTAATGGATAACCAAATTTGCACAGTTCGGATATCAAAATTAACTGTTATACAAAGGCAACAAAGGCATATAACAATTTTTCTATGTTTCAAGTGTGGAATTCTTTTCTTACTATTTGCCTTTATACATAATACTCTTATAAAACTTTGTTGAAAAAATTTTGTAGTAGACGCAGGACAATGATATTTAGTGTTGGTATAACAGTTAACGGAATTAGCCCAAATGTTATACCAGAATATTTTTCCATAAAAACTGCACCCAAGAACTAGGTTCTGTTGAGAACTATGTTAAATAATAAATTAATAATTAGTAATATTCCTTTCACATTTTTAGACTAACTGTTATACAAAGACAACATCATTAATTTTTTTTACAAGTTTCTAATGTGAGCTTCCATTTTGAATCTTTGCCTATGAGATTTTATGCGCTAATAAAACTTTGTTTTTTGAAAAAATTTAGTTATATATACAGAACAATGACATAAAGGTTTTGTATAACAGTTAAGCGTAAAGGTAAAACTTAAATATATTTCCCCTATAACTGTAACCAAGGGCAACACAAATAAAAGGGCTGTTGGGAACTTAGTTGAATAATTTGTTTAAAGCCAATTATATACATATAGCATATTTAGATTAACTGTTATACTAAGTCAAAATAATAAAAAAAGAAGTTTTCTGTTCTATTGTAAGTTTTTTATATGATTACCATTTGCAACCTATTACCTTTACTATATATATTAAAATATTTAGGGAGCATTAATTAGTGGTAACATAGTTATACCAAAGTGTTATACTGTTATACATATCAATATTTTTACATACAAGCCAATATTTATATAACACTTTCTGTATTAACTCCTTAACTGTTATACTATGGCTAAATTTCGAGTTGGGAACTTAATTTTGGAAAAAAAATCAGCGAGAGCAGAGATCAATGACTAAAAATATTTGTATAACAGTTGACGAAATTAACCACAAGTGTTATACCTGTATATTTTTTCCTTATGTCTGTGACCATGGCTTAAGTACTGTTATAAATGTTGTTGAAAAATTAATTCAACAAATTCAAAATCGTTTTTACACATTTCAGATGTGTGGAATATCTGTTATACTAAGGCAAACACATAAAAAACAAGTTTGATGCTCTGTTGTAAGCTTCTAATAAAGATTCTATTTTTCAGTCATTGCCTATGAAATTTTTGGGAGCATGAATAAGTGCTTACACGATTTTCCGAAAGTGTTGTACTGCAATACTTGTGAATATTTTGGCATGCAAGTCAGTTTCATAAATTATAAGACCATTTATAAACACATCTCTTATCTATATTAACTGTTATACCATGGCAAAATTATAAATAACAACGACTTTGCTGTTCTGTTGTATGTTTCTAATATGATTTAATTTTTTTCTATATTTTTCCCCTATATTATATATTAAAATTTTAGGATGCAATAAGAAGTGATAGTACAGTTATCCTGAATTGTTATACTGTTGTACAAATAAATATTTTTATATAAAAGTCAATATTTATATAACACATTCTGTATTAACTCCTTAACTCGAAAAATGTAGACGAGAGTAAGAAATCAATGATTAAAAATAGTTGTATAACAGTTAAGGAAATTAACCACAAGCGTTATACTTGCATATTTTTCGTAATATATGAGGCCAAGGGCTAAGTACTTTTGTTAACGTTCTTGAATAATTAATTCATAATCCATTTTACACATTTCAGATATATGGAATAACTGTTATACTAAGGCAAATACATGAAAGCAAGTTTTATGATATGTTGTAAGCTTCTAATACTGATTTTCATTTTGAACCCTTGTCTTTAAAATTTTAAGGAGCATTAATAAATGCCTACACAATTTCCCAAAATGTTATACTGTAATACAGGTGAATAACAATTATCTATTAATTCTAATAATAGATAACTGTTATACTTAGGCATATATATAAAAACAAGTTTAATAATCTGTTGAAAGCTTCTAGAACAGATTTTCGTTTAGAGCCATTGCCTTTAAAATTTTAAGGATCATTAATAAATGCCTACACAATTTTCCAAAAGTGTTATACAGTAATACATGTGAATATTTTTGCCTGCTAGTCAGTTTCATTATTTCTAATTATAGTTATTAATAAAACAAATACGAAAGTATATCAACATCTATGAATATAACACTTTTGATACAATCCCCTTAACTGTTATACAATGACTAACAGATAAGGGTAAAAGGTAAAACCTAATTATGTTTCCCCTATGACTGTAACCAATAGCAACACAAATAAAAGGGCTGTTGGGAACTTAGTTGAATAATTTGTTTAAAGCCAATTATATACATATAGCATATTTAGATTAACTGTTATACTAAGTCAAAATAATAAAAAAAAAGTTTTCTGTTCTATTGTTAGTTTTTTATATGATTACCTTTTACAACCTATTACCTTTTCTATATATATTAAAAGTTTAAATTGCATTAATTAGTGCTAACATATTATACCGAAGGGTTATACTGTTATACATATCAATATTTTTACATACAAGCCAATATTTATATAACACTTTCTGTATTAACTCCTTAACTGTTATACTATGGCTAAATTTCGAGTTGGGAACTTAATTTTGGAAAAAAAATCAGCGAGAGCAGAGATCAATGACTAAAAATATTTGTATAACAGTTGACGAAATTAACCACAAGTGTTATAAGTGTATATTTTTTCCTTATGTCTGTGACCAAGGCTTAAGTACTGTTATAAATGTTGTTGAAAAATTAATTCAACAAATTCAAAATCGTTTTTACACATTTCAGATGTGTGGAATATCTGTTATACTAAGGCAAATACATAAAAAACAAGTTTGATGCTCTGTTGTAAGCTTCTAATGAAGATTCTATTTTTCAGTCATTGCCTATGAAATTTTAGGGAGCGTGAATAAGTGCTTACACGATTTTCCGAAAGTGTTGTACTGCAATACTTGTGAATATTTTGGCATGCAAGTCAGTTTCATAAATTATAAGACCATTTATAAACATATCTCTTATCTATATTAACTGTTATACCATGGCAAAATTATAAATAACAACGACTTTGCTGTTCTGTTGTATGTTTCTAATATGATTTCATTTTTTTCTATATTTTTCCCCTATATTATATATTAAAATTTTAGGATGCAATAAGAAGTGATAGTACAGTTATACTGAATTGTTATACTGTTGTACAAATAAATATTTTTATATAAAAGTCAATATTTATATAACACATTCTGTATTAACTCCTTAACTCGAAAAATGTCGACGAGAGTAAGAAATCAATGATTAAAAATAGTTGTATAACAGTTAAGGAAATTAACCACAAGCGTTATACTTGCATATTTTTCGTAATATCTGAGGCCAAGGGCTAAGTACTTTTGTTAACGTTCTTGAATAATTAATTCATAATCCATTTTACACATTTCAGATATATGGAATAACTGTTATACTAAGGCAAATACATGAAAGCAAGTTTTATGATATGTTGTAAGCTTCTAATACTGATTTTCATTTTGAACCCTTGTCTTTAAAATTTTAAGGAGCATTAATAAATGCCTACACAATTTCCCAAAATGTTATACTGTAATACAGGTGAATAACAATTATCTATTAATTCTAATAATAGATAACTGTTATACTTAGGCATATATATAAAAACAAGTTTAATAATCTGTTGAAAGCTTCTAGTACAGATTTTCGTTTTGAGCCATTGCCTTTAAAATTTTAAGGATCATTAATAAATGCCTACACAATTTTCCAAAAGTGTTATACAGTAATATATGTGAATATTTTTGCCTGCTAGTCAGTTTCATTATTTCTAATTATAGTTATTAATAAAACAAATACGAAAGTATATTAACATCTATGAATATAACACTTTTGATACAATCCCCTTAACTGTTATACAATGACTAAATGCGGGTTAAAATAAGTGTAGGTGCTTATGAAACTATATTTTGGAAAACAAATGTGCGATAGAAACAGGAGTACGGTTAAAATTGATTGTATAACAGTTAAAGAAATTAACCTCAAATGTTATAACAGACTATTTTTTCTAATAACTCTGCTCAACGGCCTTAGGTCAAGAAGAGCTGAGTATATTGTTGAATATTTAATTGATAGTCATTGTAAAAGGTTCTAATGTATACGCTTTTCGCATATTAAGTTCTCTTCTGATTATCTCATGTGGGTCAATTCTATTTCAATTCATTTTCTATAGACTGCTTAATGTTAAATAAATAATTTGGGAACATATATGATGGTCAAAATAATTATCTTAAAGTGTTATACTGTTATACAGGTCAATTATTTTAGCTATTAATCTCATAAAATTGGCAAATTTTTCAAATTCTCATGATATTCATAAAAATAATTTAGCCTAACAATTTTTAAAGCAGTATAACAGTTTCGGTAAAACTTCTTTAACTGTTATACCATGGCTATATTGCAAGCATATATAAGTTTTGCATTTGCAATCGCATTTGAAAATTTATTTTGGAAAAATGTAGCGATAGATGGTGCAACGTGGTTTTATCGTTGGCTTAGGTAGACCAGAAGTGGTCCGGAATTCACCAATAAGGACCCACAAACCTTTAATAATGACACATTTATTTCTTACCCTAGAGATAGGCAATTTCGTCGGGTCGTGATGATAAGAATCTGTGGCAATTAAGTATTCGACTAGTTGCGGTCTTCGTAGGATCAGATTTTAGTTGCACTTAACCTCCGACTTCATCGCTACTGTGGCTAGAGTCGCTTGACCTTCTTTACAAGCCTGCCAAGACAAGAGCAGACATAAAGGAGTAGGGAGCGAACGAATCGTATTAGGAAGCAAACGAATCATGTTGGGAAATGGACGAATCGCGTTAGCAAGCTACAAAACGCGTTGGGAACCAAACGGATCGCGTTGGTTTGAGAATGAATAGTGCTAGGAAGGGAACGAATCGCCTAAGATGAAAGAGATCAAGGGCTTCTAGTCTTCCTGACTGCGGACTATGCCACATCTCTAATTGTTCAGTGTGCTCAAGCGACCCTTCATTTGTCTCTTGAAATTGCCACACTAAATTACAATGGAATATAACAAGTATAAATAATTGTATAACAGTTATGGCAGTTAAAGGTGAAACACTGTGTCTTAGGGTCAACGAAAGAGAGAATGATGTTTAATAATTAATTGAAAATCATGTGATTAATAGTATTATTCATGAACTCTTTTTGTATATTTATATTTTCAGTGGGGAAAATGCAAATCGTCTCACTGTCACAACTCTTTACATTACTTTGATATTACAATGCAGTTGTATATTTTATTCAAACAATAGTCTACAATGGTCGTTGAAATAATTTGGAAACTTTTAACACCCTACTAAAGCAAAATTAGTTTATATGTTGAAAAAACGAGAGATAATAGTAGACACATTTACTTTTGTTGCAGTTACATTATTAAATGGGAATTCTGCACAATAGACTTTAGTTAAACACAAACCCAGCAGTAGAAATTCAACAAAATAATGAATTGAATAAAATATTCACAACATAGGAATGAAAATTAAGTAAACATGAAATTTAAAAATTAAATATATTGAAAACTTTTTAAAACAAAATCACAATACAAGCAAAATTTATAGTTTCTGGATAAACACACATTCGGGAGATTCTGGCAAATATTTTTCTATTGATTTAAATGTCGACCAACTGTATTTTTTGTAATTTCTGTGTATGTCTTTAAAAATTAATCTGCAATAACAGTTGAACCATATATTCATTCTAGTTCTATTATACAAATATTAAATTTATTAACACCAAATTGTATTTGAATTTTATTTATATACAATTAAAATTTCTATGAACCTTGTCTATTTTTCTAACTAATTAAATGCAAACATTTTTCATAGTCGCAAATTTGTATCATGTCTTGCTAAAATAACATGTGAACCTAACAACTCGCCTATATATCATCATGCTGGGGACAAACCATAACAGCATATTGCAAAACTTGTGGCATTTAAAACAAATCAAAATAACTCTACTGAACATGAAATACTATATTTGTAATTTAGTAAACAAAATAAATATGAACAGTGAAAGCATACAAAATTGGAGAGGTAAAAGTTTAGTTATTCAAAAGAGATATTATATTCAACACCAAAAAAGACATAACTTTGATGGGGTCTTCAATCTGGATGAGTATTGAACTCGAAAATGTCTTGATTCTGAAAATTCTTAGCTCTGAAGGAGACTTAATTCTTAAAAAGTTTCGCATCGGTCCTAAGGAGTACCGAATCAGAAGGAGTTTTGACCATAGAGAACCCTAGCCTTGGCCACAAAGAATCTTGACTCTAAACAAGTATCGACACTGAGGCAGTCTCAAAGAAATCTAATCAGAACTCATTTTCATCAGATTTCCGAGTCCCAGACTTCCTTTAAATTAGGATTTACTTTCATAGCTCGAATTGCAACGGCACCAGGCTCCTTCTAAATCGAGACTTCTAAGTCCAGACTCCTTCTCATTCTACAATCCTTTTAATACGGACTTTATCTGAGTACAAACTGCTTCTGGCAGACCAAACTCCATTTGAGTCTCCTTCTGAGTTCATAACACTCCTAAGTCCAGACTTGTACTGAGTCCAGAATCCTTCTGAGTCCAGACTCCTTCTGAGTCCAGACTCTCTCGGAATCCAGACTCTCTCTGAGTCCAGACTCCTTCTGAGTCCATACTCCTTCTGAGTCCAGACTGCTTCTGAGTCCAGACTCCTTCTGAGTCCAGACTCCTTCTGAGCCCAGACTCCTTCTTAGTCCAGACTCCTCCTGAGTCCAGACTCCTTCTTAGTCCAGACTCCTTCTGAGTCCAGACTCCTTCTGAGTCCAGACTCCTTCTGAGTCCAGACTCCTTCTGAGTCCAGACACCTTCTGTGTCCAGACTCCTTCTGAGTCCAGACTCCTTCTGAGTCCAGACTCCTTCTTAGTCCAGACTCCTGCTGAGTCTAGACTCCTTCTGAGTCCAGACTCCTTCTGAGTCCAGACTCCTTCTGAGTCCAGACTCCTTCTGAGTCCAGACTCCTTCTGAGTCCAGACTCCTTCTGAGTCCAGACTCCTTCTGAGTCCAGACTCCTTCTGAGTCCAGACTCCTTCTGAGTCCAGACTCCTTCTGAGTCCAGACTCCTTCTGAATCCAGACTCCTTCTCAGTCCAGACTCCTTCTGAGTCCAGACTCCTTCTGAGTCCAGACTCCTTCTGAGTCCAGACTCCTTCTGTGTCTAAACTCCTTCTGAGTCCAGACTCCTTCTGAGTCCAGACTCCTTCTGAGTCCAGACTCCTTCTGAGTCCAGACTCCTTCTGAGTCCAGACTCCTTCTGAGTCCAGAGTCCTTCTGCGTCCAGACTTCCTCTGAGTCCAGACTCCTTTTTAGTCCAGACTCCTTCTAAGTCCAGACTCCTTCTGAGTCCAGACTCCTTCTGAGTCCAGACTCCTTCTGAGTCCAGACTCCTTCTGAGCCCAGACTCCTTCTGAGTCCAGACTCCTTCTGAGTCCAGACTCCTTCTGAGTCCAGACTCCTTCTGAGTCCAGGCTTCTTCTGAGTCCAGACTCCTTCTGAGTCCAGACTCTTTCTGAGTCCAGACTCCTTCTGAGTCCAGACTCCTTCTGAGTCCAGACTCCCTCTGAGTCTAGACTCCGTCTGAGTCCAGACTCCCTCTGAGTCTAGACTCCTTCTGAGTCCAGACTCCTTCTTAGTCCAGACTCCTTCTGAGTCCAAACTCCTTCTTAGACCAGACTCCTTCTAAGTCCAGACTCCTTCTGAGTCCAGACTCCTTCTGAGTCCAGACTCCCTCTGAGTCCAGACTCCTTCTGAGTCCAGACTCCTTCTGAGTCCAGACTCCTTCTGAGTCCAGACTCCTTCTGAGTCCAGACTCCTTCTAAGTCCAGACTCCTTCTGAGTCCAGACTCCCTCTGAGTCTGGACTCCTTCTGAGTCCAGACTCCCTCTGAGTCCAGACTCCCTCTGAGTCTAGACTCCTTCTGAGTCCAGACTCCTTCTGAGTCCAGACTCCTTCTGAGTCCAAACTCCTTCTTAGACCAGACTCCTTCTAAGTCCAGACTCCTTCTGAGTCCAGACTCCTTTTGAGTCCAGACTCCTTCTGAGTCCAGACTCCCTCTGAGTCCAGACTCCTTCTGAGTCCAGACTCCTTCTGAGTCCAGACTCCTTCTGAGTCCAGACTCCTTCTGGGTCCAGACTCCTTCTGAGTCCAGACTCCTTCTGAGTCCACACTCCTTCTGAGTCCAGACTCCTTCTGAGTCCAGACTCCTTCTGAGTCCAGACTCCTTCTGAGTCCAGACTCCTTCTGAGTCCAGACTCCTTCTGAGTCCAGACTCCTTCTGAGTCCAGACTCCTTCTGAGTCCAGACTCCTTCTGAGTCCAGACTCCTTCTGAGTCCAGACTCCTTCTGAGTCCAGACTCCTTCTGAGTCCAGACTCCTTCTGAGTCCTGACTCCTCCTGAGTCCAGACCCCTTCTGAGCCCAAACTCCTTCTGAGTCGAAACTCCTTCTCCGTCCACACTGCTTCTGATTCAAGACTCCTCCTGTGTCCAGTCTCCTTCTATGTCCAGACTCCTTCTATGTCCAGACACCTTCTCAGTCCAGACTCCTTCTATGTCCAGACTCCTTCTGTGTCCTGACTTCTTCTGAGTCCAGACTTCTTCTGAGTCCAGACTCCTTCTGAGTCCAGACTCCTTCTGAGTCCAGACTCCTTCTGAGTCCAGACTCCTTCTGAGTCCAGACTCCTTCTGAGTCCAGACTCCTTCTGAGTCCAGACTCCTTCTGAGTCCAGACTCCTTCTGAGTCCAGACTCCTTCTGAGTTCAGACTCCTTCTGAGTCCAGACTCCTTCTGAGTCCAGACTCCTTCTGAGTCCAGACTCCTTCTGAGTCCAGACTCCTTCTGAGTCCAGACTCCTTCTGAGTCCAGACTCCTTCTTAGTTCAGACTCCTTCTGAGTCCAGACTCCTTCTGAGTCCAGACTCCTTCTGAGTCCAGACTACTTCTGAGTACAGACTCCTTCTGAGTCCAAACTTCTTCTGAGTCCAGACTCCTTCTGAGTCCAGACTCCTTCTGAGTCCAGACTCCTTCTGAGTCCAGACTCCTTCTGAGTCCAGACTCCTTCTGAGTCCAGACTCCTTCTGAGTCCAGACTCCTTCTGAGTCCAGGCTCCTTCTGAGTCCAGACTCCCTCCGAGTCCATATTCCTTCCGAGTCCAGAATCCTTCTGAGTCCAGACTTTCGTGATTTTCCAAATAGTTCCACTCCGCCGTGATTTCAAAAAAAGTTAAAATTTTTGATCTTTAAATAATTATGGAATAACTAAAGAAGCTTTTTAGCTATGTATCCTAATCTATAGAAAACCTCTCTCATAAAGATTGAATTATCCTTGTCGTCCACATATAGTGTATGGGTATTTGGTTCCTCAATTCCATAAAAATCTTTTGACTGTTTTTTAGTTTCTCTTCTGTGAATTATATTATGGCTCGTCTTCAACTCGCCCCTTTACTGTATCACAATGTACACATAAAATATAAAATACACATACAGAAAGGATGCATGTTTATCCTCAATGTCACACCAATTTGTTAAGCAAATTTCTTGTGTGGTTTTTGTATATAAAATGTAAATAAACATTTTTAGTTTAGACTTCCCACAAAGTGATTGATAAATGGTTTAGGAGAAGGATGGCAACAACAATTGTTACAAAAAAAATAAGCAAAAAGGTCTAAAATTTTCAACTCCATATGAAGTGGGGAGGTGTGCCTGCAGAAGGACAGACAGACAGATTTATATGAACATATCATATTGGCTTACTGTTACACTTTTATGTAAAATATGACCACATGTGATACATGTTGCTAAGGGTCTATTTGCGGAGTTTTGTGTTTCGAAAAACAGCAAAATGTCCTATATTGTTGTAAAAAACGAGCCCGAAATGTTCTGGTTACAAAAATTTTTAAGAATATGAAAGCGAAATGGTGCGAAAGGGGCATTTATTGGTCATGGACTGAAGATACATTGAAATTTATTTCTAGTTGTCATAAGGAGAGGTTTATTTCAGACTGGTTATTTAGTCAGGACTGGTATAGAGTTCAGTTAGTTCACAAAAATTTAGCTTGTTTTGCAGCATTTTATTAGTTTTTACCTCCTCTTAAGCCTTAAAAAGCAAAATTTTTTCAGTTTTGGGAAAATCCACCTGATCCCATTCAGTCGAACCTACTTTTAGCAGAATCATACCATTCCACACACCTCTTTCATTCTTCAGCCATGATTATACCCAAAACTAGGATTCCCACCTTCTATGTTCTCTGTCTTGCCCATCTTTTCTTACAAAACTTGGAATTCAAAACATTCTCTATATTAGAATAAGCTCAATTTGTTTCGTCCTTCTTGCATAATCAACTCACTTCTGTTATGTTTCATGCTATGGCCAAATTGAAAATATTTTACGTGCTGGCTAAACTTAAATTTTTCGATAAGCTTGCATTGTTTTCAATATCTTTTGTTATGTTTGCAAAGTTTGCTTTAAAAACTTCTGCTATGCTAAGCATAAACAATATTTTGACCATAACTTTTAGTTTGGCCAAGAAAAGGTAAACAATAAAGTTATCATGTACGAGTATTCATTCCGTTTATCTTTTCCAATATGCTGATGCCATATTTTTTTGGGTGAGTGGTGTTGTGGGGGGGTGGAAGAAGGATTTCTATACAAATAAAAGAATAAAGACAAATAATTTAATTTTCAATAAGGAAGACTTGAAGGTGCCCTGACAACAAATGCAAATTTCAGTTCAAGTTTTTAAGGTCTGCAGTCAGAGTAGTAGAACCCCAAACCATACGCTACAGACAAAGATTGTGCTCTTTCAGCATTGCTAGAGGGTGAACAGGGAAAACGTTTGAGTTGAATTGAAACCTAAAGGAGTTCATTTACCGCTTGATTTCTTAAGAAATACACTCAAAGACATATAAATTATAAATTACTGCCATTATATGCTCCACAACTCCTTCCTTTTAACCAAGAACTTGGCCAGCAATGTGTTGATAAGACCATAGCCCCCGGCCTTATCCTAAACCTCCATCAAATGAACAAAGAACGCTAAATTATGGGAGCAACAAAATTCGCGCTGTATTGTTTGTACAAAAGTCATACTTGGCCTTTTAATTTTATAGCCAAAGCACGTGTTCCAGACCCTTTTGCCATAAATTAATGGCAGCATTTGTTCAACCAACATCCTCAGCGTAAAGGCCTAATGCTCATTGGTTTTCTCAACTTGTTGTTCGAAATATTTTTTTTTTGTTCTTCTTTGCGTTTGTGGTTGTATGGGTTAGCCAAAAATATATACACCCCAAAATGGCATTGAAATAATGGCAAAGTGTTATTTTTAATTTATGGATTAATATCAACGAAATCTTATTAAATTTTATTGTTTGTTGGCCAAAGTGAAGTGGCATCAAAGACTAAAGCATACATTAAGAAGGTTAAAAAAGAAAAAAGTTTATTTTTTATATAATTTTTTGGCTGCTTAGTTGTGGTGACATAAATTAAGGTACAACTTGAGACAACGAAACAAACAAAAAGTAAGGCATACTTTTAGGCAAAAATTTCAATGTCATTATTTATCCATTGTTTAGCGTCTGGCATCGGCTTTAAAAGAGAGACAACAAATTAACTATTTTTTTCACTTAACAAATAATAACGGATTTAGTAAATTTTTACTATAAATTTTTTAAGTAAATTTTTTACTAAAAATTTTTTAGTAAATCTATACTCAACATTTTTTAAGTACATTTTTATTGTAAAAATTTCTTTAGTAAATTGTTACTGTAAAAATTTCTTTAGTTAATTTTTACTGTAAAAATTTCTTTAGTAAATTTTTTACTAAAAATTTTTTAGTAAATCTATACTCAACATTTTTTAAGTACATTTTTATTGTAAAAATTTCTTTAGTAAATTGTTACTGTAAAAATTTCTTTAGTAAATTGTTACTGTAAAAATTTCTTTAGTTAATTTTTACTGTAAAAATTTCTTTAGTAAATTTTTACTGTAAAAATTTCTTTAGTAAATTTTTACTGTAAAAATTTCTTTAGTAAATTTTTACTGTAAAAATTTCTTTAGTAAATTTTTACTGTAAAAATTTCTTTAGTAAATTTTTACTGTAAAAATTTCTTTAGTAAATTTTTACTGTAAAAATTTCTTTAGTAAATTTTTACTGTAAAAATTTCTTTAGTAAATTTTTACTGTAAAAATTTCTTTAGTAAATTTTTACTGTAAAAATTTCTTTAGTAAATTTTTACTGTAAAAATTTCTTTAGTAAATTTTTACTGTAAAAATTTCTTTAGTAAATTTTTACTGTAAAAATTTCTTTAGTAAATTTTTACTGTAAAAATTTCTTTAGTAAATTTTTACTGTAAAAATTTCTTTAGTAAATTTTTACTGTAAAAATTTCTTTAGTAAATTTTTACTGTAAAAATTTCTTTAGTAAATTTTTACTGTAAAAATTTCTTTAGTAAATTTTTACTGTAAAAATTTCTTTAGTAAATTTTTACTGTAAAAATTTCTTTAGTAAATTTTTACTGTAAAAATTTCTTTAGTAAATTTTTACTGTAAAAATTTCTTTAGTAAATTTTTACTGTAAAAATTTCTTTAGTAAATTTTTACTGTAAAAATTTCTTTAGTAAATTTTTACTGTAAAAATTTCTTTAGTAAATTTTTACTGTAAAAATTTCTTTAGTAAATTTTTACTGTAAAAATTTCTTTAGTAAATTTTTACTGTAAAAATTTCTTTAGTAAATTTTTACTGTAAAAATTTCTTTAGTAAATTTTTACTGTAAAAATTTCTTTAGTAAATTTTTACTGTAAAAATTTCTTTAGTAAATTTTTACTGTAAAAATTTCTTTAGTAAATTTTTACTGTAAAAATTTCTTTAGTAAATTTTTACTGTAAAAATTTCTTTAGTAAATTTTTACTGTAAAAATTTCTTTAGTAAATTTTTACTGTAAAAATTTCTTTAGTAAATTTTTACTGTAAAAATTTCTTTAGTAAATTTTTACTGTAAAAATTTCTTTAGTAAATTTTTACTGTAAAAATTTCTTTAGTAAATTTTTACTGTAAAAATTTCTTTAGTAAATTTTTACTGTAAAAATTTCTTTAGTAAATTTTTACTGTAAAAATTTCTTTAGTAAATTTTTACTGTAAAAATTTCTTTAGTAAATTTTTACTGTAAAAATTTCTTTAGTAAATTTTTACTGTAAAAATTTCTTTAGTAAATTTTTACTGTAAAAATTTCTTTAGTAAATTTTTACTGTAAAAATTTCTTTAGTAAATTTTTACTGTAAAAATTTCTTTAGTAAATTTTTACTGTAAAAATTTCTTTAGTAAATTTTTACTGTAAAAATTTCTTTAGTAAATTTTTACTGTAAAAATTTCTTTAGTAAATTTTTACTGTAAAAATTTCTTTAGTAAATTTTTACTGTAAAAATTTCTTTAGTAAATTTTTACTGTAAAAATTTCTTTAGTAAATTTTTACTGTAAAAATTTCTTTAGTAAATTTTTACTGTAAAAATTTCTTTAGTAAATTTTTACTGTAAAAATTTCTTTAGTAAATTTTTACTGTAAAAATTTCTTTAGTAAATTTTTACTGTAAAAATTTCTTTAGTAAATTTTTACTGTAAAAATTTCTTTAGTAAATTTTTACTGTAAAAATTTCTTTAGTAAATTTTTACTGTAAAAATTTCTTTAGTAAATTTTTACTGTAAAAATTTCTTTAGTAAATTTTTACTGTAAAAATTTCTTTAGTAAATTTTTACTGTAAAAATTTCTTTAGTAAATTTTTACTGTAAAAATTTCTTTAGTAAATTTTTACTGTAAAAATTTCTTTAGTAAATTTTTACTGTAAAAATTTCTTTAGTAAATTTTTACTGTAAAAATTTCTTTAGTAAATTTTTACTGTAAAAATTTCTTTAGTAAATTTTTACTGTAAAAATTTCTTTAGTAAATTTTTACTGTAAAAATTTCTTTAGTAAATTTTTACTGTAAAAATTTCTTTAGTAAATTTTTACTGTAAAAATTTCTTTAGTAAATTTTTACTGTAAAAATTTCTTTAGTAAATTTTTACTGTAAAAATTTCTTTAGTAAATTTTTACTGTAAAAATTTCTTTAGTAAATTTTTACTGTAAAAATTTCTTTAGTAAATTTTTACTGTAAAAATTTCTTTAGTAAATTTTTACTGTAAAAATTTCTGTAGTAAATTTTTACTGTAAAAATTTCTTTAGTAAATTTTTACTGTAAAAATTTCTTTAGTAAATTTTTACTGTAAAAATTTCTTTAGTAAATTTTTACTGTAAAAATTTCTTTAGTAAATTTTTACTGTAAAAATTTCTTTAGTAAATTTTTACTGTAAAAATTTCTTTAGTAAATTTTTACTGTAAAAATTTCTTTAGTAAATTTTTACTGTAAAAATTTCTTTAGTAAATTTTTACTGTAAAAATTTCTTAAGTAAATTTTTACTGTAAAAATTTCTTAAGTAAATTTTTACTGTAAAAATTTCTTTAGTAAATTTTTACTGTAAAAATTTCTTTAGTAAATTTTTACTGTAAAAATTTCTTTAGTAAATTTTTACTGTAAAAATTTCTTTAGTAAATTTTTACTGTAAAAATTTCTTTAGTAAATTTTTACTGTAAAAATTTCTTTAGTAAATTTTTACTGTAAAAATTTCTTTAGTAAATTTTTACTGTAAAAATTTCTTTAGTAAATTTTTACTGTAAAAATAAATTTTTACTGCAAAAATTTCTTTAGTAAATTTTTACTGTAAAAATTTCTTTAGTAAATGTTTACTGTACAGTACAAGTGTACAAAACAAGTGTATTTTAGGCTGTATACAATAATTGTTTGTTTTTGGTATGTATAAGTCAATTATTATATATTTGTTCTGTATATTTTTATTATATTTTTGGACTGCATACATTAATTACTAAATTTTTTGGACTGTAGAAATGTAGATTTTTTTGTAAATTATTTTATTTTAAACATGTTTGTAGTAAATTTTTGCAGTATACAAAATTTTTCAGTATTTTCATATTAGGACTGTATACATTAATTGTATATTTGTGGACTGTACAAATTATTTCCTAACTTTGTAGATTTTTTTGTAAACTTTTTTATTTCAAACATGTTTTTGCAGTGCTTAAATTTCTTCAGTATATTATATATATGGACTGTATAATTAATTATATTTTTTGGTTTGTACAAATTAATTACTAAATTTTTAGGAGTGTAGAAATTCGAAATTTTTAGATTTTTTTGTAAATTTTTAGATTTTTTTGTAAATTATTTTATTTCAAACATTTTTCTGCAGTGTTCAAATTTCTTCAGTATATTATATATTTGGACTGTATACATTGATTTTATTTTTTGGACGGTACAAATTATTTCCTAAATTGTTTGGAGTGTAGAAATTTAAAATTTGTGGATTTTTTTTGTAAGTTATTTTATTTTAAACATGTCTTTAGTGAAGTTTTGCAGTGCTGAAATTTCTTCAGTAAATTTTTGACTGATATTGCCGTAACCTTAGTTTTGGCCACTCTTCAATCCAAAATTCCTTTCTCATTTCATTTCAATTATGATTCTCACTTACAAAATCACATTAAAATTAATTATTAATTATTCGAACTGTACAAAAGCAAAAATATGTTTTGGGCTGTACAAAACAAGTGTACTTTAGGCTGTATACAATAATTGTTAGTTTTTGGTATGTATAAGTCAATTATTATATATTTGTTCTGTATATATTCATTATATTTTTGGACTGCAGAAATTGATTACTAAATTTGTTGGACTGTAGAAATGTAGATTTTTTTGTAAATTATTTTATTTCAAACATGTTTGTAGTAAATTTTTGCAGTATGCGAAATTTTTCAGTATATTATATATTTGGACTGTATACATTAATTTTATATTTGTGGACTGTGCAAATTATTTCCTAACTTTGTAGATTTTTTTGTAAACTATTTTATTTCAAACATGTTTTTGCAGTGCTTAAATTTCTTCAGTATATTATATATATGGACTGTATAATTAATTATATTTTTTGGATTGTACAAATTAATTACTAAATTTTTAGGAGTGTAGAAATTCGATATTTTTAGATTTTTTTGTAAATTATTTTATTTCAAACATTTTTCTGCAGTGTTCAAATTTCTTCAGTATATTATATATTTTGACTGTATACATTGATTTTATTTTTTGGACGGTACAAATTATTTCCTAAATTGTTTGGAGTGTAGAAATTTAAAATTTGTGGATTTTTTTGTAAATTATTTTATTTTAAACATGTTTTTAGTAAACTTTTGTAGTGCTGAAATTTCATCAGTAAATTTTTGACTAATATTGCCGTAACCCTAGTTTTTGCCACTCTTCAATCCAAAACTCTTTTCTCATTTCATTTCATTTCAATTATGATTTTCACTTAAAAAATCGCATTAAAATTAATTATTAATTATTCGAAGCAAAAATATGTTTTGGACTGTACAAAACAAGTGTATTTTAAGCTGTATACAATAATTGTTAGTTTTTGGTATGTATGAGTCAATTATCATATTTTTGGACTGTATAAATAATTTGTGTTTTTTTTGACTGTACAAATTAATTATTTAATTTTTTGGAGTGCATAAATTTGAAATTTGTAGATTTTTGTTGTAAATTATTTTACTTTAAACATGTTTTTGGTAAATTTTTGCAGTACTCAAATTTCTTCAGTATATTATATATTTACACTGTATACATTAATTGTATAATTTTGGACTGTACAAATTATTTATTAAATTTTTTGGAGTGTAGAAATATAAAATTTGTAGATTTTTTTGTAAATTGTTTTATTTCAAACATGTTTTTGGAGTGTTAAAATTTCTTCGGTATATTATATATTTGGACTGTATATTTAATTATATTTTTTGGACTGTATAAATTAATAACTAAAATTTTTGGAGTGTAGAAATTTGAAATTTGTAGATTTTTTTGCATATTATTCTATTTCGAACATGTTTCTGCAGTGTTCAAATTTTTTCAGTATATATATATTTGGACTGTATACATTGATTGTATTTTTTTGGACTGTACAAATTATTTCCTAAATTTTTTTAGGTGTAGAAATTTTAAATTTGTAGATTTAATTTTTTTGTAAATTATTTTATTTCAAACATGTTTTTAGTAAATATTTGCTGAAATTTCTTCTGTAAATTTTTGACTGATATTGCCGTAACCCTCGTTTTTGCCACTCTTCAATCCAAAATGCTTTTCTTATTTCATTTTAATTATGATTTTCACTTACAAAATTACATTAAAATTTCCTAAAGATGTGCCACCATTTCCTTTTAGGCTCCCACACATGCTCACACATTGTAACCAAGTAATTTGCCACAAACTCCTATTCATTTTGGTCTTCAAGGAGAAGTTTTCATTAATTTTAATTTAAATCATATTTTTTTCCCTAAAGCCTTATGTTTTGCCTAGCAACCCCTAAATATCATTTAATGGAAGATTTATCAAAAAAAAAAAGGATTTTTATGTCTTGACGGTAGTCTTATAGGGCTGCTGTTGAATTCAATTAAATTCACATAATCTTAATTGTTTTATGGCTTTCTTTGCCTTGCGGCCTTAGCTGCAAAATCTCAAGCCAAAAATGGAAAATTTATTTTATGGCTTTTTGTCAATAAACTATACTAATAAACAGATAAATAACATCAAGCTTAAGAAGGCAAACAGCCCTACTTAAGGAGCTAACAAGAAAACAAAAAACCCAAAGCTAAAACTCTAGGTTTGCCCTCAATTTGGCACATATTTCAAAAGTTTCGAAAAACCATTACTGCAAGCTCTGTTGACCACAGAGTACAAGGAAACTTGCGTTTAATTTTTTTCTTTCTTTGGCAATTTATAAAATGATTTTCGGTTTTTGTGGTCGGTGGTGAGTGGTGTAAGAGGCCAATGGGGGGGGAGTGTTGGCCTGGTGCAAATGTGGCAGGGTGCTTTCGGTGATTTATGCGAAACAAAGATGTGGTTCAAATATTTCGATGTTTTTTGGGTTACTCACTCACTCACTCATTCGCCTTGATGGTTTCTAGCATCACAACTATATGAAGGATTTACTGCACAAGACGTTTGAAAGTTTTTGATATTTGGACTAGGGCTAATGGCAAGAAAACCACACACACACACACACACATAAGACCCTTGGAAACGGCAACACAAGGACATTTCATCATTTCTGCCAAATGGACATCTAGCAATAACATGACATGGCAAAGAGGCAAACTGGCAGCTGAACAATGAATGTGTTAGTGAGCTTTGGTGAAACCTTTCCCCTTTTGTTTTTCACTCCTGAACTGTTATTTTTATGTTCACTTGTTTGTGAGCATAATAAAAGATTAATGTTTTTCAACTATCCTCGGTACAAAGCAAAATTTTTTAAACAACACAAAAACTACAAAACTCACTCACTGAATCACTCACACATTCACATCAAATCAGGAAACAGGAAAAAGAAGCAGCAGAAGGATAACTGGGCCAATGTAAACTGAATGCACAACAGGCTATAAAGTTTCATGTCGAATGCTGATGAAAACCATCAAAAATAATAACAAACAATCAACAAACAGATGAAATGCATGGCAAAGATAGATGGACACATAGACAGTGGCCAACTTAAAAAAACGAAAAAAAAACAAATAAATTTTCTAGCAAAGGGAAAGACAAAGAGAAAACAGAAAAATGGAATATTGAAAAAAAAAGTTGAAAATTAAAGAAGAAAAAAATTAGGAATAAATAATTAAGGAAGCTTCAAAAATTTTAATTTTTTTATAAATTTTTTCTTTTATATTTGAATTTCATTAAATTTGTCATTCCCTTTAGCAACCCTTGTAATTCTAAATAAACACATGTTAACATCAACAATGTAAACGCACAAAAACTTAAAAACTTTTAGTTATTTGTATAACGATGACGATGATACCAAATGCTACAGTACCCAACAAAAAAGTTAGGCAGTGCAGCCATTGCTTGAAAATGGAGAGACTAGGATTGGCACAGATTCACATTCAAAGACATCAGGCAGTGCAGTGCCAAAAAACCCACAGCAGCTCAGGATTAGAACCCAGGCGTTCACCATCTTAGCCGGACATGCTAACCTCTGTGCTACGGTGGCCTCCTTGTTAAGGGGTTGGATATCGATTTTCCGAAAAGATATCTCTGGGCCTGGGGTAGCCCTCCCTCCCTCAGGCCAACTGTATGCAGGGATGGGTCTAATTTGGATGGGTGCAGGGAGGCAGGCGTCATCATTGAATTCTTTGGAAGCAGGTTATCATTTGCGCTTGTGGACGGTGTCGATGCGGGAAAGTTGACTCTAAGTCTCTGGCGTCGGACTGTGCAAAGTCGAGATTGGATAAAAGATGGAAGGAGCTTCTTTGAACCTAGGGAAAGGCTGTTAGGCTCTGATGGGTCCCGGGTCATCAAGCGTATGGCGAGCTGGCCAAGGGGTTGGGTAAGGGGCTGGGTAAGGGGTTGGGTAAGGGGCTGGGTAAGGGGCTGGGTAAGGGGCTGGGTAAGGGGCTGGGTAAGGGGCTGGGTAAGGGGCTGGGTAAGGGGCTGAGTAAGGGGCTGGGTAAGGGGCTGAGTAAGGGGCTGGGTAAGGGGCTGGGTAAGGGGCTGGGTAAGGGGCTGGGTAAGGGTTGACGAATGGTAAGACGAATTGGCCAATCGCCGGTCTTGCATACGTTGCCATAATTCGAAATTCTAAACATTGTAGAGGGTTTAGCCAAGGAGGAGGCGTGGCAAAGTGGGAGTAAGTTGATGGAAGCCGAAATGCCAGCATACTCTGGCCTACGGTCAATCCGAAAAGGACTAAAGAACTGCCGGGCTTTGAAAAGGGGCCACTGAGTACTTTTGAGAAAAGTGAGTTCGTAATGCACGGTGGAGTGCCTGGAACCCCTGAATAGACTTCAGAGCCACAACATAGTGCAAAATTTGGTTCCCAGACTTGATGGTAATCACGGAAATGAGAATATGTCAGGATGGGCTCCACCTCTGGGAACGTTGCCATAAATCGATATTCTAAACATTGTAGAGGGGATAGCCAGTGTGGAGGCGTGGCAAAGTGGGAGTAAGTTGATGGAAGCCGAAATGCCAGCACACTCTAGGCTACCGCCGACATGAAGAGGTTGAAGTAACTGCTGGGCTTTGGTAAGAGGTCACTGAGTACTTTTGAGAAAAGTGAGGTCGCAATACATGGTGGAGTGACAGAAACTTTCGAGAAAAGTGAAATGGAGTGCTTGGAACCCCTGAATAGACTGCAGGGTCACGACATGGCCCAAAATTTGGTTCCGAGACTGGATTGTATCATAAAAAGGCGTATGAAAATGTCAGGGTGGGTTCCATCTATGGGAACGAACCAGTCACCAGTCTTGCATACGTGGGAGTAAGTTCATGGAAGTTGAAATGCCAGCAGCCTACCGTCAACCAGAAAAGGACTAAAGAACTGCTGGGCTTTGAAAAGGGGCCACTGAGTACTGTTAGGATACATAAGTGGAAACTGTCCCATAAGCCCTATGGCCGCGCACACGGAAGCCTCGCATAATTATTTCTGTGTAAGCTGACATGATGAGGTATAGATGGAGCACTTACTCTGCTCATGTCCTGGTCTTCAGGAGGAGCATATCCTTTCTTTCTTAGGAGGACAAGTTTTCTCCCCTCTTGGCGATCTAGCAGATGTGTCTTTGAGAATTCACCTAAAGCATATGAATAAGAGGAGATGGTTTCGACAGGGGACGCAATGAATTTGTAAATTTTTATTTTTTTTTTTCATCATCATTATTTCGATGTCTACTGTCCTCTTGCGAAACAATGTTGCATGACCGTTCCATTTAGTTGTTTTTTTTATTTTCTTTCATTCATTCGTGCTTTTTTGGGATTGCAAAAATGAGTGGATTTGATATTTTATGCTGTGGCCGAGTGATGTTTCCCTTTTATTTGGTGTTATTGTTGCTGCTGTTGTTTTTCTTTCATTACTTTGGCTTATTGCGCCACTCCACAACAATAGTAGCGGCAAATAAAACGAAACGAATTTGTGAGAAACAAGATATGCACATACAGTCAGCATAGAAAGACAAACAATCAAAGGGGGAATTTTTGAAAGTTGTTAAAAATTGTGGTTGCTCAACCACAAAACATTAAAATTTAATTGAAATTTAAGACTTCGGTTTGATGATGGTTTCCTTTGGCAACAAACAACTGCCTGATGTGGCATGCAACTTAAACTTGCCTGCAAACAAAATCCTAATGATGAATAAATAATTGCATACTTTCAGGCACTCGCCAAACAATGGCAAGTAGCATAGCAGGCCTCCAAGGGCGGATGTAAGTTGCTGTGTGTGTGTGTGTGTGTGTGTGTGTGTGCGTGTGCGTATGTGCTTAAGTGTAAGAAAACCAAATTTTCACATTTAATTCAAGTGTAAATATGAAACAGGGAAAAAAATGTCTGGCACATCATCATCCTCACCATCATCAGTATGCAGCAGCACAGGACAATGTAATGACAAAATGATGTTTACATACTTTGTCTTCTTTCGAAATACCCTGAATCCTCGCACCCTCCCTCTCCAACAAGCGTAATGGTTTGATGAGTATTTCGATACTCTACTGGCTCGGTGGTTAGGTGCCAAAGTCTTTGTCTTTGTTTTCTTAATTATTTTCTAAAGTATCTTAACGACAAATCTCTCTCGATTTCATGTACGATGTCACCGCAACATGGAAAATTAAATGTATGTAGCTATACGGCAGCAGGGCCAGAAGAGTAGCACAGAGAGAGGGAGGAATCCATAAGGGAGCATAAAGGAGAGAAGAGGCATGGGGAGAAAGGAAAACAAATTTTGAAAAATTTTCGCATCCAACAACATTTTGGAAGGCAAACAAAAATTTAAAAATAAACCTTCAATTAGAGTTACTACCCACTTGATATTCTTTAATAAATTTCCCTTACTACGCCCCTGCAGCTGCATCTCCTAACTGCCCAAGGTGGCTGTCCTAAGGCTTCTAATGATATTGTTTACAAATATCTTAAGAATTTGTACAAAATTTGCATAGCATCACATTGCCACACCGAATGATTGTCCTTTACACAAGTTGACATTTTTCGAACCAACAAGCGAACAGCAAAGAATTTTAATTGTAAATATCATTGTTTGCATGTTAATGTTAATTTCGATGAAATGTACACATCGTTCTTTGACTTGAGGCTATTTGTCAGCATAAGGCAAAAAAAAACCCCAAAGACCTTGTGTGAATCATTAGGACATTCGAAAGAATTCGACCTTTCGAATGTTAACTTTAAGTTAAATAATATATTTTGTTATATAATTACAAGATGATTGGTGATATGGTGTGGGTATACGTTATTTGTAATGTCATATGACTACTGTCAGGCATCTGAGCTCTTGACACGACTAAGAAATAGATGATATGTTGACAATGAGGATAATTGTAATCTTTGCATAGTTGGGATAGACAATTTGAATGACTTTAAACACATTATAAATTCCCTAAACTTGTTTATTGTAAATATAAGACTGAAAATGGGTTGTGAATTTCATACAGCCCCTTGCCATTATAAACATAAATCTAAGCAAACTAATCACCTCCGTTTGCGCTTTAAATCCAAAAAGTAAAGCCGTCACAAAAAAAAATTGCTAAAAATTCTTCAATTAAAATTTTAATTGACAATAAAATCGTTTTCAAGTAAAAGATTAATTAATTCAATCATTTTTTAATTTAAATTATTTTTTTTTTCAATGACAAACGTGATTGAACTTTTTGTAATATTTAATTAACATTTTGTAATTTTTTAATATTTAATTAACAAAAAAAAAAAAAAATTGCTAAAAATTCTTCAATTAAAATTTTAATTGACAATAAAATCATTTTCATGTAAAAAATTAATTAATTCAATAATTTTTTAATTGAAAATTATTTTTTTTCAATGACAAACGTGATTGAACTTTTTGTAATATTTAATTAAAAAAATTAATTGATTCAATTAATTTTTTAATTAATTCAATTAACTTTTTTTGATTGATTCGATAAGTTTTCTAATTGATTCAATTAATGTTTTAATTGAATCAATAAATTTTTAAAATGATTCAATTAATTTTTTAATTGAATCTGAAATTTTTTTTAATCACAATCGTGATTAAAAATTTGTAATTTTTAATTAGAAAATTTTTTGATTCAATCATCTTTTTAATCGAATCTTTAAAAAACATTCAAATATGGTGCTTAAATAAATGCAATCCCTGAAGGAAACGGACACTAAAGCTACCCTCCCCTAAGGGAAAGTGTACTAAATCTATACTTCCCTAATCGAAAGGGTACGATAGCTACCCTTCCATAAAGGAAAGGGTGCTAAAGCTACCCTCCTTTAAGGGACAGGGTACTAAAGTTACCCTCCCATAAGGGAAATGGTATTAAAGCTACCCTCCCATAAGGGAAATGGCATTAAAGCTACCCTCCCATAAAGGAAAAGGTACTAAAGCTACCCTTGTTCAAGGGACAGGGAACTAAAGCGATCCTCCCCCAAGGGAAAGGGTACTTAAGCTACCCTCCCTTAAAGGGAAAAGGTTCTAAGCGACCCTCCTCTAAGCGAAAGGGTACTAAAGCTATCCTCCCCTAATCAAAAGGGTACTAAAGCTACCCTCCCTCAAGGGGAAGGATACTAAAGTTACCCTCTCCCAAAGGATAGGGCACTTAAGCTACCCTCCGCAAAGGGCTACCCTCTCTCAAAGGAAAGGGTGCGAAAGCTACCCTTCCCCAAGGGAAAGGGTACTAATGCTACTGAAGCTACCCTCTCCGAAAGGAAATTGTATTGAACCTACTCTCAATTTGTTCCCTTTAATATAAAGGGAAAGAGATTTTAAAGACTTATACGTCTCATACTGCGACAAACCTATAGCAATACCATGGCAGCCGGTTCTATGTGCCGGATTTACGCGATGGAGTCTTTCATGGGTCAAGGGCTGCCGCTTCAGTGAACAACATATTGCTACGATAACAGGAAATAGCCGATTCAATTAAAAAATTAATTAAATCAATTATTTCCTGATTTAAGCCGATTTTTATTTTTTTCTGTAAGAGAAATCTATGTCAGGAACTCCGTGTTGCAAACAAAATCATTTGGTTTTTCATTCTGTGCAACTTAGTTGATTCGACCAAATATCATGTCCACATCTAGGTACAGAAATTCGAACGTCTCATCATCTTCTTCACATGCCTTTCACATATATAAGTGCGACACCTTTTCTGTAACTGAGAGCTATACTGACTTTCTTCTCATCACCTCTCAGTAATAGCCTTGTGCTCTCAGGATACGGATCCTCACACTGTCTGATACTGTCTTTTATTATCCTATCCCCAAGGGTAGAGCAATTTTATTGGGTTGCCCAAAAAGTAATTGCGGATTTTTCATATAGTCGGTGTTGACAAATTTTTTCACAGCTTGTGACTCTGTAATTGCATTCTTTCTTCTGTCAGTTATCAGCTGTTACTTTTAGTTTGCTTTAGAAAAAAAGTGTAAAAAAGTATATTTGATTAAAGTTCATTCTAAGTTTTATTAAAAATGCAATTACTTTCTTTTAAAAAATCCGCAATTACTTTTTGGGCAACCCATAGTAATCTTTCTCCTCGATAAAAGTTGTTGAAGTACCCTTTACCATGGGGGAGGGTAGCTTTGGTAGAACCCATTAGCACCCATTTTCTTGGAGTGGAGAAGCTTTAGTACCGTCTCTTTTGGGGAAGGGTAGCTTTAGTTCCGTTTCGCTTGGAGGAGGGTAACTTAAGTACCCTTTCCCTTGGGGGAGGGTCGCTTTAGTACCCTGTCCCACGAAGGAGGGTAGCTTTAGTACCCTTTCCCTTAGGGGAGGGTAGATTTAATACTATTTCCCCTAGGAGAGGGTAGCTTAAGTACCCTTTCGATTGGTGAAGGGTAGCTTTTGTACCCTTTCCCTTGGGGGAGGGTAGCTTAGTACCCCTTCCCTTGGGGGAGGGTAGCTTAAGTACCCTTTTCCTTGAGGGAGGATCGCTTTAATACCCTGTCACTTGAACGAGGGTAGCTTTAGTACCTTTTCCCTTATGGGAGGGTAGCTTTAATACCACTTCCCTTATGGGTGGGTAGCTTTAGTACCATTTCTCTTACAGGAGGGTAGCTTTAGTACCCTTTCCCTTATGGGAGGGTAGCTTTAGTACCCTTTGGATTAGGGGAGGATAGCTTTAGTACCCTTTCCCTTGGGGGAGGGTCGCTTTAGTACCCTTTCCCTTGGGGGAGAGTCGCTTTAGTACCCTGTCCCACGAAGGAGGGTAGCTTTAGTACCCTTTGCCTTAGGGGAGGGTAGATTTAATACCATTTCCCCTAGAAGAGGGTAGATTTAATACCATTTCCCTTAGGAGAGGGTAGCTTTGGTACCCTTTCCCTTTGGAGAGGGTAGATTTAATACCATTTCCCCTAGGAGAGGGTAGCTTAAGTACCCTTTCGCTTTGTGAAGGTTAGCTTTAGTACCCTTTCCCTTGGGGGAGTGTAGCTTTAGTACCCCTTCCCTTGGGGGAGGGTAGCTTAAGTATCCTTTCCCTTGGGGGAGGATCGCTTTAGTACCCTGTCCCTTGAACGAGGGTAGCTTTAGTACCTTTTCCCTTATGGGAGTGTAGCTTAAATACCATTTCCCTTATGGGAGGTTAGCTTTAGTACCATTTCTCTTGCAGGAGGGTAGCTTTAGTACCCTTTCCCTTATGGGAGGGTAGCTTTAATACCCAGCCCCTTGACCGAGGGTAGCTTCAGCACCTTTTCCTAAAAGGGAGGGTAGCTTTAATACCCTTTTCCTTGGGGCAGGGTAGCTTTAGTACCCAGACCCTTGAACGAGGGTAGCTTCAGCACGCTTTCGCTTGGGAGAGAGTAGCTTTAATACAATTTCCTTTCAAAGAGGGTAGCTTCAGTAGCTTTAGTATCCATTCCCTTGGAGAAGGGTAGCTTTTGCACCCTTCCCTTTGGGAGAGGGTAGCCCTTTTCCCTTTGGGGAGTGTAGCTTAAGTACCCTATCCTTTGGGAGAGGGTAACTTTAGTATCCTTCCCCTTGAGGGAGGGTAGCTTTAGTACCCTTCCCCTTGAGGGAGGGTAGCTTATGTACCCTTTCCCTTGGGAAAGGATCGCTTTAGTACCCTGTCCCTTGAACGAGGGTAGATTTAGTACCTTTTCCTTTAAGGGAGGGTAGCTTTAATACCATTTCCCTTATGGGAGGGTAGCTTTAGTACCATTTCCCTTAAAGGAAGGTAGCTTTAGCAGCCTTTCCTTTATGAGAGGGTAGCTTTTGTACCCTTTCGATTAGGGGAGGATAGATTTAGTACCCTTTCTCTTGGAGGAGGGTAGCTTTAATGCCCTTTTCCTTGAGGGAGGGTAGCTCTAGTATCCTTTTCCTTGGGGGAGGGTAGCTTTAGTACTCTTTCCCCAAAGGGAAGGTAGCATTAGTACCCTTTTCCTTGGTTGATGGTAGCCTTAGTACCCTTTCCCTTGGGTGATGGTAAGCTTTAGTACACTTTCCATTTCTCTAAGCAAGGAATGGAAAGTGTATTAAAATCCCTCTGGGGATGGTACTTGTACTACCCTTTTCCCAAAGGATTTATAAATGCGTACGCTTTCCCCAAGGGATGGACTCTTTTATTAACCTTTCCCCAAGGTGAGGGTACTGGTGTTACCCCTTCCCCAAGGGCAGGGTACTTGTATTATGGCTTCGCTAAGGAATACTGGTGTTACTCCTTTCCCTTGGGAATGGCACTTGTATTGCCCTCTTCGCAAGGGAAGGGTTCTTGTATTACACTTTCCTCACGAGAAGGGCACTGGTACTACCCTTTCTACATGGAAAGGGTACTTGTATTACCCTTTCCACATAGGAGGGGTACATGTATTACTATTTCCCAAAGGGAAGGGTATATGTATTACCCTTTCCCTAGGGGACAGGGTACATGTATTTCCATTGCCAAAGGAAAGGCTTTTTGCATTACACAAGGGAAGGGTACTTACATAATACTGACCCCTAGTAAAGGGTAGATCTATTAACCACTTCTTCAGGGAAGGGTTTATTACCCTTTACCTAAAAGAAGGGTACTTTAATTACCCTTTTCCCAAAGAAAGGGTGATACTCTTATACTTTTCCCAGAGAAAGAAAGTTATAATACCCTTTCCCCAAAGAATGTGTGGTACTCTTACCCTTTCCCCAATGAAAGAGTATTTTTTTTTTACATTTTCCCCAAATGAGGGCTAGTTCTATTACCCTTTCCACAAAGGTAGGCTCGTTCTTTAATACTTTCCCTTATTGAAAGAAAGTTCTTTTTACTTTGTTCATTAACCATTTCCCCAAAGGAAGGGTAGTTCTTTTACCCTTTCATCGAAGGATGTGTAGTTCATTTACCCTTTCCTTAAGGGAAAGAAAGGTATATTTCCTTTTCCAAGAGGAAGGGCAGTTCTTTTATACTTTTTCCAAGGCAAGGGAAGTTCATTTACCTTTTTTCCAAAGAAAGGGTACTTCTTTTACCCTTTTTCCCAAGAGAGGGGTAGTTCTTTTACCTTTTTTTGAAAACACTTTGCAGTTCTTTTATACTTTCTCCAAGGCAAGGGAAGTTCATTTACCTTTTCTCCAAAGAAAGGGTACTTCTTTTACCCTTTCCCCAAGAGAAGGGTAGTTCTTTTACCTTTTTTTGAAAACCCTTTGCAGTTCTTTTATATTGGGTTGCCCAAAAAGTAATTGCGGATTTTTTAAAAGAAAGTAAATGGATTTTTAATAAAACTTATAATGAACTTTAATCAAATATACTTTTTTTACACTTTTTTTCTAAAGCAAGCTAAAAGTAACAGCTGATAACTGACAGAAAAAAGAATGCAATTACAGAGTCACAAGCTGTGAAAAAATTTGTCAACGCCGACTATATGAAAAATCCGCAATTACTTTTTGGGCAACCCAATACTTTCTCCAAGGCAAGGGAATTTCATTTACCTTTTCTCCAAAGAAAGGGTACTTCTTTTACCCTTTCCCCAAGAGAAGGGTAGTTCTTTTACCTTTTTTTTGAAAACCCTTTGCCTAAAGAAAGGGTGGTTCTACCTGCTTTACTCCATTCAAATGGTTGTTTTACAACACTTGGTAGGGGTTCTATTACTGCACTTTTTCCATAAAAGGGGTTGTTTTGTTACACTTACTCCAAAGAAAAAGTTGTTCTTCCATTCTTTCATGATAAAAAGGGTTGTTGTATTATCTTTTTGCCAAAAAAAAGGTTGCTCAGAGACACTTTTCCCTAGCAAAGTTTAGTTCTACCACCCTTTCTCCTACGAAAGATTAGTTCTACAACACTTTCTCCAAAGATATGGTAGTTCTACCACCCTTTCCCCAAGGATCGTTGTTCTACCACCCTGTTTCCAGCTTAGTGCCTATTTTTTTCTCTTTCTCCAAAGAAAAGGTAGTTCTACCATCATTTCCCTAAGTTTACTGCAGTATTTTAGCCTTTTCAAGCAAAATGGTGATTTAAGTACTATTTATTAAAGTCATACTACAGCACGGTTAGTATCAGTTACTTGTGTAGTGTAATTTGGCTTTGTAAGAGTTAATAGTTACAAATGCGGAGTCTAGCACTTGACTCCAACCTCGGGTCAGAGTCTTAGTCGGAGTCGTAGAGTGGTTCGGAGTTGGGTAAGACGTGCTCAGCTCCAAACCAAACTCCGACTCCGGCCCAATAGTACTACTCCGACTTCGACGCCGGCCTAAAAAGCTCGACTCTGCAGCCCCGGTTGATACCATCCACTTTGTCTTATCTTCATTTAATGCCAAGACCATTTTAGTTGATTCTCTTCCGATACTTTTGATATGCCTAATGACGAAAATCATATATGATATGATATTCGCATATCCTTAGGCTCTATAAAGCAATCTGGCTTGAACGATAACAACTTGAAGGCCTTTTCCTTCTTTTGTTTCTGTGGTATAGGTTAGGCTAGGTTTAAGTGGCAGTCTGTCATCAGACTCTTAGAAGAAGACTTAGAAGTTTTCTTCCATTCTGATACCACAGGAACAGAAGAAGAAAGATGCCTTCTAGTTCCTAACGTTGAACCATCCAGATCGCTTTAAAAAGCCCTGTGGTATCACAATGCACTTAAATATCTATTTTAGTCTGATGCTAGACTGCTTCGCTTTTTGAAGAACACTCCTCCTTCTTTTGTTGTGGAAAAATTTCTTAGACTTTTTCAACTTCTTCGCTTACAATATACGTACAGTAATTTTGCAACCTTGTTCTATGTCTCCTTACTTCATCCCATGGATATATTTATCAACTATTGCCACATAGAAATCACCATAAATAGCATTTAAGCACTTAATTTCCGTTGACCATAAATATAAATACAAAAACCAAACAATTTATGTACTTTGCCACAAAAGCTTTGTTTCCCTTCAATTTTTCTTCATAGAGCCAAAATAGATTATGGTTAAAATTGATTTTTGCCTCGACATACGAATGCTTTGTCATTTGGCCTACAAGTTTGTTGTTGTAGGCTTCCTCTTCTGTCTGGTTTGTGTTAATGATGTGAAACCAATTTAGGAAATTTCTCCATTCCCACTCACTTTGATTGAGAGTTTGTTTGGCTTGCAGCAGCTGTATTTGTGTCTATGTCATGGCGATGAAGTGAAACCAATTTGCAAAATTTCTGTTTGCAAAAATAAAACTAGTCCCATCATTTCTAATGCAGTGACATTGGCCATATCTACTCAACTCTAGTCCGATAAAAGTTCCTTCAGGACAAATTATGTGTTTACTGGCTTAACTTTGTCCTTTTGGTATAGTTTCCCTCACTGGTCAGAGGGACATAACTTTGCAAACTGAGCTTGGGTGCCTATATCTGTGTTGACAAATGGATTGTTTTAAGATCCTATGAAACAATGCCCCTTTTAAATATAGGAAATAAGGATTTGAGATTTTTCTCTCCTGTGTGGTAAAATATTTCAATCCTTAAATACACACATCCGTATTGGAAAGGGTTATGCAAATGAAGAAAGAGGGATTTGTCAGTAGAAATTCTACACTGAGAAAAATTGGAAATTAAGTGATGAAATGTTGATAATTCATTTTATGTTGTCTAAGTAATGTTGTCCTTAGCTTATGGCAACCCCGTCGGAACCATCCTGTTCCTTCAACCAACATCAGGAGACATACCAGAGGTACGTTTGCAAGTTCACCCAGATCACAGAAGAAACGGTTACCCAGAAGGGAGAGCCTACGTGCCTGCAGGCCCAGGCAAGAACACAGCAAGTGCTCAATAGACTCCTCCTCAACCTCATTTGCGGCAACTCGTACAGAAGTCATTGTGCGGTATCGCCTTGCTTACCGGCCATTCGGCCTATGGCATAGCGTCCGGTTATGACCCCTGTCAAGGTACTCCTATGAGCGGCTACCCAGAGGGGAGAGCCTATGTGCCTGCAGACCCAGACAAGGACACACCAAGTGCTCAATAGTCTCATCCTCATTTGAGGCAACTCGTACAGAAGTCATTGTGCGGTATCCCCATGCTTTCCGCCATGTGGCCAATGGCACAGTGTCCGGTTATGACCCCTGTCAAGGTACTCATCGACCTCTTATTGAACGCCAGCAACTCCTTCGAGCGGCTACCCAGAGGGGCAACTCGTACAGAAGTCATTGTGCGGTATCGCCTTGCTTACCGGCCATTCGGCCTACGGCATAGCGTCCGGTTATGACCCCTGTCAAGGTACTCATCGACCTCTTATCGAACGCCAGCAACTCCTTTGAGCGGCTACCCAGAGGGGAGAGCCTACGTGCCTGCAGATCCAGACAAGGACACACCAAGTGCTCAATAGTCTCATCGTCATAGAGGCAACTCCTACAGAAGTCATTGTGTGGTAGACCCATGCTCGCCGCCATGTGGCCAATGGCACAGTGTCCGGTTATGACCCCTGTCAAGGTACTCATCGACCTCTTATCGAACGCCAGCAACTCCTTCGAGCGGCTACCCAGAGAGGCAACTCGCACAGAAGTCATTGTGCGGTATCGCCTTGCTTACCGGCCATTCGGTCTATGGCATAGCGTCCGGTTATGACCCCTGTCAAGGTACTCACCGACCTCTTATCGAACGCCAGCAACTCCTTCGAGCGGCCACCCAGAGGGGCAACTCGCACAGGAACTCCCTTATGCCCAGGAACTCATATCAGCGTCACATCGTGGGCCCGGAGCCAATCCAGGGACTCCAAACAATCCGCCACGCATCTCGACCTCACCATCCTTGACCCTAAGGCCTTGAGCGCCGCCATACTGTTCACATAAATTCTGAGTTTCGAATTTCCCAGAATCGAACTGTGTCCACAACCATCCTCCTTCGGCATGCCAAGCTCCCTCAGCCTTAGCGCGACCCTGGCGGTGCAGTTCCAAATATAGGCCTCAATGGGCTGCATATCCAGCATCGCCTCCAGGCCTGACTTCGGTGCAGATATCAGTGCCCTGTGATCCCGATGCAGGCCAGGTAGTCGGAGATCCTCCTCAGTCTACCCTCCACATCCATAACACCCAGAATCGAATTGTGGCCACAACCATCCTCCTTCAGCATGCCGAGCTGCCTCAGTCCAAGCGCGACCCTGGCGGCGCAGTTCCAAATATAGACCTCAATAGGATGCATATCTAACATCGCCTCCAGGCCTGCCTGCGTTGCGGAACTCAGTCCACCTGTGACTACGACGCAGGTCAGGTAGTCGAAGATCCTCCTCAGTCTACCCTCCGCAGGCCAATTTCTGGACCTTCTTGAACTCCCTCGCACGCCTCCTCCCTACGGCATTCCACCATATCAGTGCTCCATAGCCCAGTACTCATCTCACGATGGTCGTATACATCCAATAAATCATCTTGGGAGTTACCCCCCACTTCCTACCGAACATCCTTCTGCAGGAGTAAAATGCGCACAGTGCCTTACGGCTTCTTTCTGCGGTGTTCCTCTTCCAGGACAGTTTCGAATCGAAGACTATGTCTAGGTTCTACACTTCCTTCGACAGCCACAGGGTGATCACGTCTAAGGACGGGAGTCTGAACTACTCATGAATAGCACCAGCTCCGTCTTCCCTGGATTGGTCCTCAACCTATTGGGTTGCCCAAAAAGTAATTGCGGATTTTTTAAAAGAAAGTAAATGCATTTTTAATAAAACTTAGAATAAACTTTAATCAAATATACTTTTTTTTACACTTTTTTTCTAAAGCAAGCTTAAAGTTACAGCTGATAACTGACAGAAGAAAGAATGCAATTACAGAGTCACAAGCTGTGAAAAAACTTGTCAACGCCGACTATATGAAAAATCCGCAATTACTTTTTGGGCAACCCTATATTTCTGGTAGCCCAACGCTACAACCTACTTAGTGACCCTTCCATGATCTCGCTGATCATCGATAGAAACCTGCCTCGGACTAACAGCACGACGTCGTCAGCATAAGCGATAATCCTCGTGCCGTCCTCACCGAGATCCATCAGAATTTCATTAATAACGAGGTTCCATAGAATCGGGGAGAACATCCCTCCTTGTGGCTTTCCTCTGGTCATCCGCCTTCTGACCACACTATCTCCCAGGTTCGCTATAATAATCCAGCCATAATGCATATTATTGGCCCTGGGAGATTATGGAGTGAATCCCCGTGCAGTTCACTGCGACGGCTATCGTCCCTATCTCCACATTATTGGAGGCCCTCTCAATATCCAAGAAGGCCTCCAAAGTGTACTCCCGCTATCAGAGAGACGTCTCAATCTCCTGTTCCATCTCGCGAAGGGCCGTATCCACCAGCCTGCCTTTGAGGTTTTCCGCCGCCACATTCAGTAAAAACGATGACAGACTAATAGGCCTATAATCCTTCGTTGTACTGTGGTTGATTCTTTCCGCCTTGGGGATAAAGACTACCTTGACTTCCCTCCATGCCCTCGGTATATGGGACCATGCCAGGCTCACTCGGAAGATCCGCATTTCCAGAAGGCCTCCAAAGTGTACTCCTACTGTCAGAGAGATGTCTCGACCTTCTGTACCACCTCGTGATGAGCCGTCTTCACCGACCTGCCCTTGAGGTATGTGTGTTGTGCCACACAGAAGTTTTCCGGCCTCACCTTCAGGTCAATCAGTCTTTCCTGTGTTTTCAGCAAAAACGATGACAGACTAATAGGCCTATAATCCTTCCTCGTACTGCGGTTTTTTCTTCCCGCCTTGAGGATAAAGACCACCTTGACTTCCCTCCATGCCCTCGGTATGTAGGACCGTAGGACCATGCCAGGCTTGCTCGGAAGATCCGCATTTCCAGAAGGCCTCCAAAGTGAACTCCTGCTGTCAGAGAGACGTCTCGATCTCCTGTTCCACCTCGTGAAGGGCCGTCTCCACCGACTTGGCTTTGAGGTATGCATATTGTGTCTCACTGAAGTTTTCCGGCCTCACCTTCAGGTCTATCTATCCTTCCAGTGTTTTCAATAAAAATGATAACAGACTAATAGGCCTTTAATCTTTCTGCGTACTGTGGTTTACACTTCCCTCCTTGGGGATAAAGACCACTCTGACTTCCCTCCATGCCCTCGGTATGTAGGACCATGCCAGACTCGCTCGGAATCTCGCTCGGATCCTCATTTCCAAGAAGGCCGCCAAAGTGTACTCATTCTGTCACAGAGACATCTCAACCTCCTGTACCACCTAGTGAAGGGCCGTCTCCACCGACCTTTGTGGTATGCGTGGTGTGCCTCACTGAAGTTTTCCCGCGTCATTCCCTCTCCCACTCAATTTCACTCAAGTTCAATCAGTCTCTCCAGTGTTTTCAGCAAAAACGATAACAGACTATAATCCTTGGTCGTACTGTGGTATATTCTTCCAGCCTAGGGGATAAAGCCAAACTTGACTTCCTTCCATGCCCTCGGTATATAGGACCATGTCAGACTCGCTCGAAGCATTCGCTCAAGCTAGGCCAGGCTGACTCCAAGAGACTCCTGCAGCACTCTGTTAGGTCCGGCTGACTTAAATGGCCGGCAAGTGCAGACCCCCCACGCTCGTCGTACAGTGGGTTATTCTTCCCGCCTTTGGGATAAAGACGAGTTGGACTTCCCTCGGAAGATCCGCTCAATCCAGGGCAGGGTGACTCCAAGGGACTCCTGCAGCACTCCATCAGGTCCGGCTGACTTAAATGGCCGGCAAGTGCAGACCCCCCACGCTCGTCGTACTGTGGTTTATTCTTCCCGCCTTTGGGATAAAGACGAGTTGGACTTCCCTCGGAAGATCCGCTCAATCCAGGGCAGGGTGACTCCAAGGGACGCCTGCAGCAGTGCCGGGATAATTCCGTCAGGTCCGGCCGACTTAAATGGCCGAAAATTGCGGACCGGCCACGCTATCTTCTCCTCGTCAACGATTTCCCTGATGAGGTCATTTTTTTTACAGTTTTTATACCCACCACCGAAGGATGGGGGTATATTCATTTTGTCATTCCGTTTGCAACACATCGAAATATCCATTTCCGACTCTATAAAGTATATATATTCTTGATCAGCGTGAAAATCTAAGACGATCTAGACATGTCCGTCCGTCTGTCCGTCTGTCTGTTGAAATCACGCTACAGTCTTTAAAAATTGAGATATTGAGCTGAAATTTTGTACAGATTCTTTTTTTGTCCATAAGCAGGTTAAGTTCGAAGATGGGCTATATCGGACTATATCTTGATATAGCCCCCATATAGACCGATCCGCCGATTTAGGGTCTTAGGCCCATAAAAGCCACATTTATTATCCGATTTTGCTAATATTTGCGACAGTGAGTTGCGTTGGGCCCTTCGACATCCTTCGTCAATTTGGCTCAGATCGGTCCAAATTTGGATATAGCTGCCATATACACCGATCCTCAGATTTGGGGTCTTAGGCCCATAAAAGCCACATTTTATATCAGATTTGGATGAAATTTGGCACAGTGAGTTGTGTTAGGCCCTTCAAAATTCTTCGTCAATTTGGCCCAGATCGGTCCAGATTTGGATATAGCTGCCATATAGACCGATCCTCCGATTTATGGTCTTAGGCCCATAAAAGCCACATTTATTATCCGATTTTGCTGAAATTTGGGACAGTGAGTTGCGTTGAGCCCTTCGACCTCCTTCGTCAATTTGGTCCAGATAGGTGCAAATTTGGATATAGCTGCCATATAGACCGATCCTCCGATTTATGGTCTTAGCCCCATAAAAGCCACATTTATTATCCGATTTTGCTGAAATTTGGGACAGTGAGTTGCGTTGAGCCCTTCGACATCCCTCGTCAATTTGGTCCAGATCGGTCTAAATTTGGATATAGCTGCCATATAGACCGATCCTCCGATTTATGTTCTTAGGCCCATAAAAGCCACATTTATTATCCGATTTTGCTGAAATTTGGGACAGTGATTTGCCTTAGGCCCTTCGATATCTTTCTTCTATTTGGCCCTGATCGGTTCAGATTTGGATATAGCTGCCATATAGACCGATCTCTCGATTTAAAGTTTTGGGCTCATAAAAAGCGCATTTATTGTCCGATGTCGCCGAAATTTGGGACAATGACTTGTGTTGGGCCCTTCGATATTTGTCTTCAATTTGGCTCAGATCGGTCCAGATTTGGATATAGCTGCCATATAGACCGATCTCTCGGTTGAACAATGACTTGTACTTATAAGCATTTGGTCTAAATCGGATGATATCTATAGAGCTGCTATGGGGCTTAAGGTATGCATTTTTCACTGGATTTTGACGAAATGTGGTTCACATATATACCCGAGGTGGTGGGTATCCAAAGTTCGGCCCGGCCGAACTTAACGCCTTCTTACTTGTTTTCTAAAGCAAGCTAAAAGTCACAGCTGATAACCGACAGAAGAAAGAATGCAATTACAGAGTCACAAGCTGTGAAAAAATTTGTCAACGCCGACTATATGAAAAATCCGCAATTACTTTTTGGGCAATTTGGCCATATAGATCGATCTCTTGATTTAAGGTCTTGGGCCAAAAAAAGGCTCATTTATTGTCCGATTTTGCTGCAATTAGACACAGTGACTTATGTTGGGCTTTTCGGTGGTTTACATATATACCCGAGGTGATGGGTATCCCAAGTTCGGCCCGGCCAAAATTAAGGCCTTTTTATTTGTTATCCTTCTCCTAAGATTTACAGCGCTGGATTGACCTTCCCTATACACCCAGTTCTAGTTCCTTACAGTGTCATTTGTCAATTTCTCAGTGTATACAAGAATTTTACCATATAAAATGTGTGTAACAAGCAAAGTTTTCCCACCTATTGGTTGCCCAAAAAGTAATTGCGGATTTTTTAAATACATTTTTAATAAAACTTAGAATGAACTTTAATCAAATATAATTTTTTTACACTTTTTTTCTAAAGCAAGCTAAAAGTAACAGCTGATAACTGACAGAAGAAAGAATGCAATTACAGAGTCACAAGCTGTGAAAAAATTTGTCAATGCCGACTATATGAAAAATCCGCAATTACTTTTTGGGCAACCCAATACCTTGTAAAACATTACTGGCTTGATCTTTTTTTGTTTACTACAGCCCTAGAAAAAGTTTGTCCAACAATTTTTGCCTAATCCTTTGATTTTGTATTTTGTTGTAAAGACACAATGCATAAGCTATGCTTAGCAGAAATTCCAAAAGGCTAAAACATAGAAATGCAAAACTAAATCAGCAAGTATGAACTGAGATCCTTGGTAGCTGCTTTGGCATGCATATTCTGTAGCCAGGTAAGATACTAAATCTACTTTTCCAGTCTACAGGACATTTGAAATGTTGTGTTTTTTTCACTTCAATTGTTTATTTTGCAAAACAATAACCACAAAGGCATTCAAGGCAAGGAAGCAATTCACAATGACTAGCAACAGATTTTGGCATAACTCAAGTTTATGGATTCCTTGGTAATGAGTTTATAAATATTCAGTTTGTAGTTGGCTTTTAAGAAAATTAGAAAATCGCAAAACAATTATAAATATCCACAAGGCCTTAGGGCATAAGCAAAGGCTAAATGGAAGCTCCCAAAATCAAAGGATTTTTATTTTTTTCCTAAATATTCGCCATACAATACCAACGGATGTTTGAATGCATTGAAAATGGCTTTAGGGTAAATGAGAAAAATTTAGGCAATTTTCTTTTGAAGTCCTTTGGGATTCAGAAATCTCAAGTACATTCTTTCATCCCCAATCAATCATCAATCAAGTTGGGATTGTGTCAAAAATTTCATTTGCCTTCAGCTCCCCACCCCCACCCCCTCTTTAAGCTCTGCTAAATGGTAATCATTCATTTTGTTAGCCGGCTTTCTTGATGTTCAATCCTTGAAATCTACGTTAATTACTTCATGCATTTTTCCCTTTGTTTTCCCATTGGGAAGTTGCCTTAAGAACATTTTGGCATTGGGTGGAAAAAGGCGGTAGGTGGTGGTGCAGGTGGAGGAGGGGTAACATTAATGATTAAATATATAAGTCGTTGACTTTGAAATGAATGTTTCGACCCCTGTTTGTTTGCAGGGCATATCACAGGGAAAAAATGGCATGTGACAAACAAAAGTCGAAAATTGTCTTTCCTGGTGGACATTAAGCAGTGTCTGTCAGATTTACACATCTGATAAAATGTTTCTTTCGCAGGCCCTTTTGTGGCATTGGGCCCAATGTGTGCCATATAAGTTAATGTAATTAATGAATGATAATCAGATGGTAAGAGATGCAGTGCTTGCGAAGTATAAAATGGAAACGGTTATCCTTGGAGTCGTTTGTTAATCCATTTAAATTAAATAGTAATAAGTGGTACAGCAATTCAATGAAGTAAGAATCGTATGAAAATACAAACCATAGATCATTAAAACCACAACATGGCACACTTTCTCACAGGGTCAAGTTAAAAATCTGCTACGAAAGTCTTAGCAACACCAGAACAGTCATATTAGCCAATGAGTAAAAAAAGTCGTAAGATTAGGGATAACTAAGAGCATCACACAGGCTGGAACTTTGAGCTCCGACTTGTGTGGTGTCCATCGTTATCAGGGGAAGCTTAGTTGAAAGCTACCGAAAGCCTCCACTGGTTGCGGATGGTAAAAAGCTCGGTTTTTATTCGGAGTAGCTGCGAAAATGGCAGCGGGATGACTGCCCGTTTTTCGTGAGGAGAGTCTCAACGGGGAGTAAGGTGGCACTGGCTCTTAATTTAATACTGAATGCCAATGATACTCGAAATGACAAGGCGAGTTATTGGGGCCTTCAAATAACCAATGGCCAACATCAGCGTATGTTTCCAGGATAGGGGCGGCTGGAGGTGAGCCTCGGAACAAGCGGCTTGCCACAACGAGGTATACATGTGCAATCCCACACAACCCATGCGGTTGGGGCGATGGGCCAGTAACCCGCCCCGGAAAACTATGAGAAACAAAGGAATAGTAACAAGTAAAAAGGCATTAAGTTCGGCCGGGCCGAACTTTGGATACCCACCACCTCGGATATATATTGGGTTGCCCAAAAAAAAAATTGCGGATTTTTTAAAAGAAAGTAAATGCATTTTTAATAAAACTTAGAATGAACCTTAATCAAATATACTTTTTTTACACTTTTTTTCTAAAGCAAGCTAAAAGTAACAGCTGATGACTGACAGAAGAAAGAATGCAATTACAGAGTCACAAGCTGTGAAAAAATTTGTCAACGCCGACTATATGAAAAATCCGCAATTATTTTTTGGGCAACCCAATATGAAAACCCATTTCATCCAGCGAAAATTGGATAACTTAAGCACCCAAATTCAGCACGGACATTGAGTTGTCTAACATATGTGCCTCTTTTCAATTTTGTAGAACAAAATATTGGTCTGTTTGGCAGATAAATCCAATTATAAACCGATCTGAACCATATTAAGGTAGGATATGGTGAGGCTCAGAAAAACTCTGTTTCAAATTTCAGCGAAATCGGGTATTAAATAAAGATTTTATGGGCTTCAGTCCCCTTATCGGCAAATTGGTCTATAAAGCAGCTATATCTAATCTTTACCATATTTAGGTCGGATGTTGGGAGGTCTTAACCTACTCACTGTTCCGAATTTTAGCGAAATCGGATAAAAAATAAAGCTTTTATGGCCTTCAGACTCTTTATCGGGAGATCGGTCTATAAAGCAGCTATTGGGTTGCCCAAAAATTAATTGCGGATTTTTCATATAGTCGGCGTTGACAAATTTTTTCACAGCTTGTGACTCTGTAATTGCATTCTTTCTTCTGTCAGTTATCAGCTGTTACTTTTAGCTTGCTTTAGAAAAAAAGTGTGAAAAAAGTATATTTGATTAAAGTTCATTCTAAGTTTTATTAAAAATGCATTTACTTTCTTTTAAAAAATCCGCAATTACTTTTTGGGCAACCCAATATATCTCTTAGAGTGCTGGGAAACTTTCCCCTAACAACAATTGCCACGTCATCAGCATAATGTTTATGAAATATACTCTAAAGACAAAATTTCTATGACATTTCCCATAGAAACAAAGTTTTCATAAAATTTCTTAGTTTCGAAGAAATTTTCTGTTATGACAAACGAATTTCCATAAAATTTTCTATAAAGACAAGATTTCAAAAAATTTTTCGTCATAGACAAAAGTATCAATGAAAGTTTCTCAATTTGTCTTAAAAAACTCTGTTTATTAGATTTACTTTCTTTTTAACTTTCAATTTCACAACACCATCCCCACATTAATCTTTTTTTTTTTATATCCCTTAATCAATTGTGTGGAAAACAAAAAGAAAATTACCGATAATTTATAACACAATAAGCCCTTTTCCCAAGAGAATAGATTTCCTAGTTCATTGTTTCTTCATATATACGACACTGTCACTTGAGTCCATTGGTATTCATCATTTTAATGAATTATTATTCCGGGCCATCGATGAGTTGTCTATGGTTTGTATATATGTGGATTAATCCTCTTTGCTGGCACGGAAGGAAACAGCAATGAGGGACAAAAAATATTGTTCATAGCTCTTCTTTTCCACGGACAATGGCAACCAATGGCCAGCAAACAAAGGACATTATACAAAATAATCCAACGAGTACACAATACATGTGAGATGGTCATATTTTGTTTTTGAAATATGAATACTTCAAACATAAATCTTGTTAACTTTTCTACATGCTATAGGATTTCACAAAACTCTTGGCAAGGAGCAGGCTACTTCGCAAAGGGTGGTAGTATTAGTTCAAGAGGAATATTAAATCAAAGTGTTGCAAGTTTTTTTTTAAAATAAGGAAGGAAATCAAATGTGGGCGATCTTCAAAGAAATTAAAAGAAAATAATAAATATTTGTTTTTATATTGGGTTGCCCAAAAAGTAATTGCGGATTTTATATGAAAAATCCGCAATTACTTTTTGGGCAACCCAATATATCTGTGTCTTATCATAGAGTCCTTTAAACTCCTTTTTTTTAATAAATAAACTTCCGTAAGGCATTTTGAATTCTCTGTTACCTTTATTTGTTACCTATTTCATTTGCCTGCTGCATTCCTAAATGACCTACAATCTCGTTGTACTTTATGTTCTATGCTGCTGTTGTCCTTCTAGTTCTTGATGTCCGTGTTCAAGCAAACAATTTGTTTTTTCCTTACTCTGTGTGTCCATGTGTGTGTGAATGGCTTTGTAGCTGCAAGTTAGCAGCATGTTTCTTGTTGTCATTGCTTTGTATTATGTCATAAAGCAACTCTCTTAACCCTCAGCCAGGTTATATGGATGAACAAAAACTTACTTTGCTATTCATGGAAAGCTCTATGAGGCTAAAGTGTTCAGAGTAAGAGATGAGCGTGCTAAAAAGTTATCCTTATAGCTTGTGAAGTTTAATTATGTTGAAAAAAAAATAAGATCATTAAAATGCATTTCATTCACTTTGACTATCAATGAAATTCATTGTGGGAGTACTATGGGGCGTATGATTGTCATGACAAAAGGTGATAATCAAAACGTAACAAGTATACGCACTATTGAACCAATCATCGTACTCACCACCATAGGATGGGGGTACACACCAATCTAGGCATTCCGTTTGTAACACCTCGAAATATTGATCTGAGACCCCGTAAAGTATATATATTCTGGATCGTCTCGACATTATGAGTCGATCTAGCCATGTCCGTCCGTCCGTCTGTCGAAATCACAATAGCGAACAAAAGCGTAGAGACAGCCGCTTGAAATTTTGCACAGACACTTCTTGATGCTGTAGGTTGTAGGGGATTGCAAATGGGCCATATCGGTCCAGATTTGGATATAGCCCCCATACAAAACGATCCCCCGATTTGACTTCTTGAGACCCTAGAAGCTTAAATTTTCATCCGATTTGGCTAAAATTTGGAAAAAAAGACTAGAGGTAGGACTTTCAACATCTGTGCCATGTATGATCCGAATCGGTCTATAAACAGATATAGCCCCCATATAACCAATCCTTGGATTTGAATTCTTGAGCACTTAGAAGCCATCAATTTCCAACCGATTTGGCTGAAACTTGGAACAAAGATTAGTTTTATGATTTGGGCCATATCGGTTCAGATTTGGATATAGCCCCCATACAAAACGATCCCCCGATTTGACTTCTTGAGACCCTAGAAGGTTAAATTTTCATCCGGTTTGGCTAAAATTTGAAAAAAAAAGACTGGAGGTAGGACTTCCATCATCTATGCCATGTTTGATCCAAATCGGTCTATAAACAGATATAGCCCTCATATAACCAATCCTTGGATTTGAATTCTTGAGCCCTTAGAAGCCATCAATTTCCAACCGATTTGGCTGAAACTTGGAACAAAGATTAGTTTTATGATATGGGCCATATCGGTTCAGATTTGGACAAAGCCCCCATACAAAACGATCCCCCGATTTGACTTCTTGAGACCCTAGAAGCTTAAATTTTCCTCAGATTTGGCTAAAATTTGGAAAAAAGACTGGAGGTAGGACTTCCATCATTTGTGCCTAGTATGATCCAAATCGGTATATAAACAGATATAGCCCCCATATAAACCAATCCCCGGATTTGAATTTATGAGCCCTTAGAAGCCTCAATTCTCCTCCGATTTGGCTGAAACTTGGAACAAAGATTAGTGTTATGACTTCCAATACTAACACTATGTATGCTACAAATCGGTCTATAAACAGATATAGCCCCCATACAACCAATCCCCGGATTAGAGTTAATGAGCCCTTAGAAGCCTCAATTATCCTCAGATTTGGCTGAAATTTGGAACACAGACTTGAGTTATAACTTTCAACATCCATGTTTAGTATGATCCAAATTGGTCCTTAAACAGATATAGCCCCCATATAAAGCGATCTCCGAATTTGAATTCTTGAGCCCTGAATTTTCATCTGATTTGGCTGAAATTTGGCACAAAGATTAGTGTTATGACTTATAACATCATTGCTAAGTTTTATCCGAATCGGTCTATATGGGAATATAGGCCCCCCTAAGTACCGATATGACTTCTTGAGGCTAAAACAAGTAAAAGCGTGCTAAGTTCGGCCGGGCCGAATCTTACATACCCTCCACCATGGATCGCATTTGCCGAGTTCTTCTCCCGGCATCTCTTCTTAGGCAAAAAAGGATATAAGAAAAGATTTGCTCTACTTTTATTATATTATTACATGTTGGAGACCTGTGTAAAATGTCAGCCAATTAGAATAAGAATTGCGCCCTTTGGGGGCTCAAGAAGTAAAATACAGAGATCGATTTATATGGGAGCTGTATCGAGCTATAGACCGATTTAGATCATAATAACCACGTATGTTGATGGTCATGAGAGGATCCGTAGTACATAATTTCAAGAAAATCGGATAATAATTGCGACATCTAGAGACTCAAGAAGTCAAGATCCCAGATCGGTTTATATGACAGCTATATCAGGTTATGAACCGATTTGAACCATACTTAGCACAGTTGTTGGGTATCATAACAAAACACGTCGTGCAAAATTTCATTCCAATCGGATAAGAATTGCGCACTCTAGAGGCTCAAGAAGTCAAGACCCAAGATCGGTTTATATGACAGCTATATCAGGTTATGAACCGATTTTAACTATACTTGACACAGTTATTGGATATCATAACAAAACACGTCGTGCAAAATTTCATTCCAATCGGATAAGAATTGCGCACTCTAGAGGCTCAAGAAGTCAAGACCCAAGATCGGTTGATATGACAGCTATATCACGTTATGGACCGATTTGAACTATACTTGGCACAGTTATTGGACATCATAACAAAACACGTCGTGCAAAATTTCATTCCAATCGGATAAGAATTGCGCACTCTAGAGGCTCAAGAAGTCAAGACCCAAGATCGGTTTATATGGCAGCTATATCAGGTTATGGACCGATTTGAACTATACTTGGCACAGTTGTTGGATATCGTAACAAAACACGTCGTGCAAAATTTCATTCCAATCGGATAAGAATTGCGCACTCTAGAGGCCCAAGAAGTCAAGACCCAAGATCGGTTGATATGGCAGCTATATCACGTTATGGACCGATTTGAACTATACTTGGCACAGTTGTTGGATATCATAACAAAACACGTTGTGCAAAATTTCATTCCAACCGGATAAGAATTGCGCACGCTAGAGGCTCAAGAAGTCAAGACCCAAGATCGGTTTATATGGCAGCTATATCAGGTTATGGACCGATTTGAACTATACTTGGCGCAGTTGTTGGATATCATAACAAAGTACGTCGTGCACAATTTCATTCCAATCGGACAAGAATTGCCCACGCTAGAGGCTCAAGAAGTCAAGACCCAAGATCGGTTGATATGACAGCTATATCACGTTATGGACCGATTTGAACTATACTTGGCACAGTTATTGGATATCATAACAAAACACGTCGTGCAAAATTTCATTCCAACCGGATAAGAATTGCGCACTCTAGAGGCTCAAGAAGTCAAGACCCAAGATCGGTTGATATGGCAGCTATATCAAAACATAAACCAATTTGAACCGTACTTGGCACAGTTGTTGGATATCATAAGAAAACACGTCGTGCAAAATTTCATCCCAATCGGATAAGAATTGCGCACGCTAGAGGCTCAAGAAGTCAAGACCCTAGATCGGTTTATATGGCAGCTATATCAAAACATGGACCGATATGGCCCATTTACAATACCAACTGACCTACACTAATAGGAAGTATTTGTGCAAAATTTCAAGCGGCTAGCTTTACTCCTTCGGAAGTTAGCGTGCTTTCGACAGACAGACGGACGGACGGACATGGCTAGATCGACATAAAATGTCTCGACGATCAAGAATATATAAACTTTATGGGGTCTCAGACGAATATTTCGAGTAGTTACAAACAGAATGACGAAATTAGTATACCCCCCATTTTATGGTGGAGGGTATAAAAATAATTCAAATACAAACCTGGACTGCGGAGTCGACCGGAGTCGAGGATTTGAGGCCGGAGTCGAAGACGGAGTCGGACTATTAAGCCGGAGTAGGAGGACGGTTCGAAGCACGCTTACCCCGTCTCTAAACCGCTATCCAACTCCGACTTAATACCCTGACTCCGACTTAGACTCCGATCCGGGGGTCGGAGTCGAGGGTGCGTATCCGCAGTCCTGATACAAACTCAGCTAATAAGGGTACATTTTTAGCAGAATCCATGGTGGTAGGTACCCAAGATCTGGCCAGGTCGAATTTAGCACTCTTTTACTTGTTTTTCACTACAGACAAAAATTCTAAAAAATAGGTCCATGTACCTGGGGGGGGGGGGGGGGGGGGGGCGCCCCAGCCCTAAAACCCCTTAAAATGGGTTTATTTGACCATCATGACAATATGGGACTCAAATGAAAGGTATTCGGGAGTATATTACGAATATGGTCAGCAAGTAGGAATGGGCTTTGTAATTTGTTGATAAAGGAAGGGGGCGGACCCTCCATCGTTACCCCAAAAACACCATCCAAAATCAAAGGTGGGCCCATAAGGACAATATGGGTATCAAATGAAAAGTATGTGGGAATAGATAACGAATTTGGCATACAAATCTATGTCGAAGTATAGGGGGTCACCCCCCCCCCCCCCCCCCCACAAAAAAATCCCAAATGGACACATTACCAATGACGGATATATGGGATTGGGTTTGTTCCGTATAGACTCAAAAACGGCAGAACAAATTTTCTCATATTGTGTAAGTTCGTCTGGAAGGAAATATAGGCTATATAATTTTTCGATATTGAAAGGGGGACGGGCCTTCCCCCTTATGCCAAGAACATAACCCAAAATCAAAAGTAGACCGATCGGGACAATATTGATATCAAATGAAAGGTATTGAAGAGTAGAATACGAATATGGCATTAAAATTTAAGTCCAAGTACCCATCAGGCCGCCCCAACCCCAAAACTCCCCCAAACATACATATTGGACGTTGATTTCAATATTGGGCTCAAATGATAGGTATTCGGGAGTAGATTTCGAATCTGGCATACAAAATCAGATCGTTATATAGGGGGTCACGGCTGAACCGATTTTCTTAATATATCCATAGCTTGTGTACGTTTGTCTGTAAGGAAACATAGGCTACATAATTTCTAGATATCGGGTGGAGGCGGACCCTCCCCCATGCACCAAAAACCCCACCCATATCCGAAAGTGGTTCGATGACCACAACAAGGGTATCAAATGAAAGGTATTGGAGATCAAAAAACGAATATGACATTAAAATTTGGGACCAAGTACCCAGCGAGCCCCCCCAACCCCAAAAACAACCCCTCCTCGAGGTTCATGTCGATATGGGACTCAAATGAAAAGCCTTAGGCAGTAGATTACAACTATGGCATAGGAAATTAGGTCCAAGTAATGGGACGGCGCCCTCCCCCAAATACCCCAAATGGGCATATTAGGCGACCATGGCTATATGGGACTCAAATGAAAGGTATTTGGGAGTAGATTACGAATATGACATTAAAATTAACGGTCACTTCTAGGTGGTGCTTTTCCCCTTAAAGATATGTCAAATGGGTGATTTGACCCACTATTATAATATGGAACTCAAGTGAAAGGTATTTGAGAGTCAAAAACGAATTTGATTTCCAATTTTGGAGGCAAATGTTTTGGAGTACGCCCTAAAGCACCCCATAAACTGAACTTCATTTGCGTTGGAAATAAAGATCAAATTTGATATCTATTGGGTTGCCCAAAAAGTAATTGCGGATTTTTTAAAAGAAAGTAAATGCATTTTTAATAAAACTTGGAATGAACTTTAATCAAATATACTTTTTTTTACACTTTTTTTCTAAAGCAAGCTAAAAGTAACAGCTGATAACTGACAGAAGAAAGAATGAAATTACAGAGTCGCAAGCTGTGAAAAAATTTGTCAACGGCGACTATATGAAAAATCCGCAATTACTTTTTGGACAACCCAATATTTCAGTGCAAAGTGCCGGTGGCCGCCCCAGCCCAAAAAACCCTTCATATCTACCGGCCATGGCAATATGGGGCTCAAATTTAAGGGATTGGGAAGTGCAGCACGAATTTGATATCCATACAGGAGTCGAAATGTTTGAGGTTCCATCCCTCCCCTAAAAAACACTTCTAATTACCCTAATTTTTAAAAACTCCAAGAACCGATCGGGTGCAATCTCCTCACTTATCAATGAGAGCTTTCCGATTCAATTTTAAACTCAATGATAAGAGTCCTTTTTTTATAGCCAAGTCCGAACGGCGTCCCGCAGCTCTTTGTTGAACATTTTTTACATGACCATGCATGACATTATACCACTCAAATTTCGCTAGCATTAAGAGGGGATAACCATCGCTTTGTTCGATGTTCTCGCCAGGATTCGAACGTGTTCAGCGTCATAGGCTACAATGGCACGAATTCGATATCCACATTCGGAGCGAAGTGTCCCCACCCTAAAAAGATATTAGAGAGTTAAAAAAGGCGCAGCCTAGCGGGCCCGGTTCGGCTAGTATTTCTATATAACCGATCGATCGATCTCTTAATATAAGGCCTGGGGCCAATAACAGGCGTATTTATTGTCCGATTTCGTTGAAGTTTCTTATAGCTAAAATCTGTCAAAAGGTTTAAGGGTTAAAATCTAATTCGAAAAAAAATTTAATTTACTGATTTTTATTTTCAACTGCTGCTGACCTCCCATTATGAATGTTCCAATACATGGTGTTGATGTATTTATAACTTTTCCCTGGGTATTTTCTCACTCTCAGAGGAACAATAAAAACAGACCTGCACTTTAATAAAGAGGATGCGCCAAACTTGCTTTTGTCTAGCAACTTTCCATAAGTCAATGAAAACAATGAAATCTTTCAAAATGGCAAAAAATTATCTCTCTGCAAAAATGGACAAAGCTGAACAGAAAAAACTTCAATTAGAAAAGGTAATATACCTGTTCACGGACTCAACGAAGGTACAAAATGCTAGCAGTGTTTTCGGTCATAAGTATGAGTTTTGTAATAATTTAGCAAAGGAGTTTTAAAAAGAAGGTATATAAGAGGTATAAATTCTCAAACAGTGATAAGAGGGAATCGTTATTACAAAACAAATAAAAGCGTGCCAAGTTCGGCCGGGCCGAATCTTGGGAACCCACCACCATGGATTCTGCTAAAAATTTAATTTAAAACTACGAAATAAATTTTGTAGTAGGGCATAACTAAATTCTGCATAACAAACTTCTGTCAAACCAGCAACAACAGGATGATCGACAGACCGACTTACATGGGAGCTATATCAGGTTATAGACTGATTTGGACTGTAGTTGGCACAGTTGTTGGAAGTCATAACAAAATACTACATGCCAAATTTCAGCCAATACGGACAAAAATTGCGGCTTCCAGCGGCTCAAAAAGTCAAATCGGGAGATCGGTTTATATGGGAGCTATATCAGGTTAAAGACCGATTTAAACCATACTTGACACAGTTGTTGGAAGTTATAATAGAACATTACGTGCAAAATTTTAGCCAAATCGGTCAAAAATTGCGGCTTTCAGGGTCTTAAGAAGTCAAATCGGTTTATATGGGAGCTATTGGGTTGCCCAAAAAGTAATTGCGGATTTTTCATATAGTCGGCGTTGACAAATTTTTTCACAGCTTGTAACTCTGTAATTGCATTCTCTCTTCTGTCAGTTATCAGCTGTTACTTTTAGCTTGCTTTACAAAAAAAAAGTGTGATTAAAGTTCATTCTAAGTTTTATTAAAAATGCATTTACTTTCTTTTAAAAAAACCGCAATTACTTTTTGGGCAACCCAATATATCCAAATCTGAACCGATATGGCCCATTTGCAATCCCCAATGACCTACATGGATATTAAGTATCTGTGCAAAATTTGAAGCAGCTAGGTTTTGATGGATTTCGACAGACGGATGGACGGACGGATCGATTCAGATCCAACGCTAGATCGATTCAGAACGACGAGAAGATCAAGTTTATATATTCCTTATGGGTCTTAGACGAATGTTTCGAGGTGTTACAAACGGAATGACTAGATTAGTATACCCCCATCCTATGGTAGTGGGTATAAAAACATATCGCAAAAAAAAACAGAATCATTGAAAGTAGCATCGAAACTTTTAAGTTCTGCCGGGCTGAATCTTATATACCCTCCACCATGGATTGCATTTCTCAATTTCTATGCGCGGTATCTCTATTTAGGCAAACAAAGAATATTGAATAAGAACTATTTTGCTATTGGAGCTATATCAAGTTATAGTCCGATTCGAACCATAAATGAATTCTGAACATTGTAGAAGTCATTGTGTAATATTTCAGTTCATTCGGTTAAGAATTGGGCCTTATAGGGGCTCAAGAAGCAAAATCGGGAGATCCGTTTATATGGGAGCTATATCAAGTTATTGATCGACTCAGACCATATTAAACACGTATGTTGCAGGTCGTGAGAGAAACCGTTGTAGAAAATTTCTGCCATGTCGGATGAGAAGTGCGACCTCTAGAGGCTCAAGAAGTCAAGACCCAAGATCGGTTTATATGGGAGCTATATCAGGTTATGTTCCGATTTGCGCCATACTTAGCACAGTTATTGTAACAGAATAACAGAACACCCCATGCAAAATTTCAGCCAAATCGGATGAGAATTGCGCCCTCTAGAGGCTCAATAAATCAAGATCCCAGATCTGTTTATATGGGAGCTATATCAGGTTATGAACCGATTTGAATTATACTTAAAATTATTGTAAGTCATAACAAAACACCTCATGCAAAATTTCCGCCAAATCGGATGAGAACTGCGCCCTCTAGCGGCTCTAGAACTCAAGATCCAAGATCGGTTTATATAGCAGCTATACCAGGTTATGGACCGATTTAAACTATACTTAGCGCAGTTGTTGGAAGTGATACCAAAACTCTACGTTCAAAATTTCAGTGAAATCGGATGAGAATTGCACCCTATAGAGTCTCTAGAAGTCAAGACCCAAGATCGGTTTATATGGCAGCTATATCAAAACATAGGTCATTTTGGCCCATTTACAATCCCAACCGACCTACACTGATAAGAAGAATTTGTGCAAAGTTTTAAGCGGCTAGCTTCACTTCTTCGAAAGTTAGCGTGCTTTCGACAGACAGACGGATGGACGGACAGACGATGGACATGGCTAGAGCGACTTAAAATGACATGACGATCAGGAATATATATACTTCATGCATTCTCAGAAGTATATTTCGAGGTGTTGTAAACAGAATGACGAAATTAGTATACCTCCATCCTATGGTGGAGGGTATAACAATGCCTGCCAAATTTTATGCAGATCGGTCGAAATTTGTTGGTACTACTGCCATATAAGTGCAAATCAGGCGATATATGTATATATGGGAGCTATATCCGAATCTGAACCGATTTTGATGGAATCTTGCAGATATGTTAGGATCAGTAAAAAAAACATTTCGTGCCAAATTTTGTGCAGATCGGTTGAAAATTGTAGCTACTACTGCCATTTAAGTGCAAATCGGCCAATACATATATATGGGAGTTATCCCTAAATCTGAACCGATTTTGATGAAATATTGCAGATATGTTAGAACCAGTAACAAAACAATCCGTGCCAAATTTTATGCAGATCGATTTCCTTGGGCTAAAAAAGTGACATGTGCAAAATTTCGTGATGATTGGACAAAAAATACGACCTGCACTTTGATTACAAGAATACATGGACTCACAGACGGACATGGCTAAATCGAATCAGAAAGTGATTCAGAGTCGATTCGTATACTTATCAATGGATCTAGCTCTTCTCCTTCTTAGCGTTGCAAACAAATGCACAAAGTTATAATACCCTGTGTCACAGTGGTGGTGTAGGGTATAAATACCAGTTCCAAAATTTCAGGCAAATCGAACAATAATTATGCCCTAGAGAGGCAATGGAAGTCAAATTGGGAGATCGGTTTATATGGCAGCTATATCAAGTTTGAACACGGATAGACTGACGGATGGACGGACGGATGGACGGACGGATGGACGGACGGATGGACGGATGGACGGACGGATGAACGGACGGATGGACGGACGGATGGACGGACGGATGGACGGACGGATGGACGGACGGATGGACGGACGGATGGACGGACGGATGGACGGACGGATGGACGGACGGATGGACGGACGGATGGACGGACGGATGGACGGACGGACAGATGGACGGACGGATGGACGGACGGATGGACGGACGGATGGACGGACGGATGGACGGACGGACGGATGGACGGACGGATGGACGGACGGATGGATGGACGGATGGACAGACGGATGGACTGACGGATAGACGGACGGATGGACGGACGGATGGACGGACGGATGGACGGACGGATGGACGGACGGATGGACGGACGGATGGACGGATGGACGGATGGACGGACGGATGGACGGATGGACGGACGGATGGACGGACGGATGGACGGACGGATGGACGGACGGATGGACGCACGGATGGACGCACGGATGGACGGACGGATGGACGGACGGATGGACGGACGGATTGACGGACGGATGGACGGACGGACGGATGGACGGACGGATGGACGGACGGATGGACGGACGGATGGACGGACGGATGGACGGACGGATGGACGGACGGATGGACAGACGGATGGACGGACGGATGGACGGACGGATGGACGGACGGATGGACGGACGGATGGACGGACGGATGGACGGACGGATGGACGGACGGATGGACGGACGGATGGACGGACGGATGGACGGACGGATGGACGGACGGATGGACGGACGGATGGACGGACGGATGGACGGACGGATGGACGGACGGATGGACGGACGGATGGACGGACGGATGGACGGACGGATGGACGGACGGATGGACGGACGGATGGACGGACGGATGGACGGACGGATGGACGGACGGATGGACGGACGGATGGACGGACGGATGGACGGACGGATGGACGGACGGATGGACGGACGGATGGACGGACGGATGGACGGACGGATGGACGGACGGATGGACGGACGGATGGACGGACGGATGGACGGACGGATGGACGGATGGACGGACGGATGGACGGACGGATGGACGGACGGATGGACGGACGGATGGACGGACGGATGGACGGACGGATGGACGGACGGATTTAAAATCTACTTTCTGTCATTGAAAATAAGGATAGAAAATAAGGATAGAAAATACTTTTTATCTCGACATCTTTCGGTTTTTTCGTATTTTTAATTGGTTTTCCTCGTTATCGCAGTTTGACATCTCCAATAACTTTCCCCATCAGTCAAACTTTCAATACAAATTTCTCAAAAAAAAGTCTCTGTTAACTTCAGATATGTGTTTTCTCAATTTCAAGTTCCTACCATCACATACACAAAAAATAAAATTTCAATAAAAAAATATTAAGACACTCATCATTTAAAAAAAAAAACACATATGTCAAACCATCCCAAGTTTTCTAGTCAATCAACAAAGTTTTCAACGCGCATAAATCCGTTACAGCTATGCAATAACAAAGCCCCAAAGGGCAACCCATATGCATATGCATTGCCAACAAGAAGAAAAGTAAAATGAAATTTTCCTCGTTTGTAGATGAGCTCTTCTTTTCCCTTTTTCCCTCCATTTAACTGACGAACAACTACCAAAAGTTGTTAAGTTAATGCAATCATATTAAAAGGTAGTTCATATAGAGGTGTATTGCAAGATGAATGCGTGCCCATAGTCAAGTACAACTATGAGTATGCTTCAAGCAGTTTATGTGTGCCATGCTCACGACAACAGATGACTGGATGATGATGGTAGTTTGCTGGGTGAAATTTTCTATTAAAAAATGTCAATTTGTATATGCCAACAGGCAGATGGCATATAGGATGGACACACCAGGGCGTACTATGAAGTTTGATGTGAAGTTTAAAAACATAACTTGGGGAAAGGAGCAAAGGAGAAGTATGGAAGGAATAAAATATCAACGAATTTTTCTCTAGGAAAAATATATCAATAAAATTTTTTCCAAGGACAAAATTTCGCGTGAAGCTAGCCGCTTGAAATTTTGCACAGAAACCTAATATCGATGTAGGTCATTGGGTATTGAAAATGGGTCATATCGGTTTAGATTTGGATATAGCTCCCATATAATCCGATCTCCCGATTTGACTTCTTGAGTTCTTACAAGTAGCAATCATTGTCCGATTTGGTTGAAATTTTGCTTGCGATGTTCTATTACGACAATTGTGCCAAGTACGGTCCAAATCAGTCTATAACCTGATATGGCTCCCATGCAAACCGATCGCTCGAACATCCTTGTTCTGATCCTAGAATCTTTAATTTGTGCTGGTTCGACAGAAGTTTGGTATGTTAAATGAAATTATGCCCTACAACTAAATTTAACTTTTATAAATTTTTAGCAGAATCCATGGTGGTGGGTTCCCAAGATCCTGCCCGGCCAGACTTAGCACGCTTTTACTTGTTAAAACTTGCCCATATCATTTTGATCATTTTACCAAACTATTTTGAATTTTTTTTTTGGGAGTATGCGTGATTTAATTAAATCTTTGTTCTACATACGTTTCATTGTATAAATAGCTATTTCAGAGAGTCATCAGGCGTATACGTTATTTCATTTATATCACGTTAAGTATACGTCTCATTATGCAAATAGCATATCCTAAAACATGTTTCAGCCTAAATGTATGCTACACTTTTGGAAATTGAATTTATTCTACTAAATAAAGAAAAACTTCACTACTAAATCATTTCAATGCATAACCCTGTCAGCCCCCAAGTTGATATGCTAACGCCATACACACATACACACAAATGGCTAAATCAACCTCATTAGGCCAGCAAGTGGTAGCCTTCATTTCAAAGCAAAAAAAAAAATATATAGCAAAAATAAACCTCAACTCAAACAATTTTGCTCTAATGAAATCACAACACGTTGCACATAAATGTATCTGCATTTGTTGACAAATAGAAAAATAACCATTTCAAGCACTTTGAGATTTTATGACAAACGCAACATCATCCTTTTTTTGTTGTTGTCTCAACTCCATTACCATCATCACCGCTGCCATCATTGTCATCATACTCATCACAAAGGCAACCGAGGCTTGATTATTGCAGTATTTTCTGGGAATTTAATTTCATTTGAGTTTCAGTTTCTGTTTTTGTTTTTGTTTAGCCTAAGAAAACTTACGCATATCTTGTTGTTATTGTTGCTGCGGCCGCTGCTTCTGTGTTATCTTAAAGAAAGTGGCACGTTTTAAGATTATGGCCTCTTTGCACAGATCTCTCATAGATATGTGACCACTTTAGAAACTCTTCATCAATGCGATAGCATTCTTGTTAAGTTTCTTTCTTCCCAGCTAGTTGGACAACAAAGCATTGGAAAAAAAAGGACCTCAAAGGACTTCATTACACTCACACTCACCGACAATGGTTCATGTGAAACAATGAAGCCAGCATAACACCAGGGAAAAAAATCCAAAGAAAATATTTCCGCAAGGCATGGGGAATATAAATGAAACCCCAGAATAGAACCTACATATGTACGTACATGTCTTGAATATGTGAGCAATGACATGTTAAGACAAACAAAATAAAATGGGAACGAACTAAACAATGACCATTGTTTTAGGTCTTTTGCAATGACAGGCGAAAGGCTATGGCTTGAAGAGTACCTTAAAGAAATGTGTTAAGAAAATGAAAAAAGGGTTACCCAATAACCCAGTTTAAAGACTATATGCTATGGCGGGCTGACCAAATGTTTTGAATGACGAGAATTAGAAGACAATACCATGCGACTATCTAGGTTAATGATAAAGAGAAAAGGATGATAGTCAAGTATTAATCTTCTAAAACATGTTCAAGAAATTTTGTTTTTAAAGAAAACTAGGTGGACAGGGCCTCTTTTATGCTATCCTGATTGGCCTTTATACAGCATTTTATTCCTTTTTTTTGGGTAGGATAGGGGGAGGGGAATTGACCTCTGACACATCCGTTCATATGGTGTTATTTTTATTGTGAGGAGAGGATCGGAGCCACTGACGCTAAGACCTAAAAGCCAATTTATTTGAGTCCTTTATTGTAGCGACTGGACGACAGGACGTGACCGAGATACTTGAATCCTTACATCGACCTTATAGACCTTTCATGATGGTCTGATATGCCCACATGGGGCGGTTTTGGTTTTATGGCGGCCCCCTTGGTAATAACACCCAATTTTTAATATTCGCTCATTATATTCGTATTCGACTCTCGAATACTTTTCATTGGAGTCCCATGTGGTCCCTGGCTGTTCACTTTTGACTTTGGGCGATACTTTTGATATGCTAATGGGCTTGGGGCCGAGCCCTAGGTACTTGGATTTTTGATATCATATTCGTATTCTACTTCCGAATATCTTTTATTAGAGATCCATATTGTCCCGATCGCTCTACTTTGATTTTGGGAGGTTTTGGGCTTGGGACGACTGCCTAGATACTTGGATCCAATTTTTAATACCATTTTCTTACTCTACTCTCGAATAGCTTTCATTGGGATCCTATATTGTCCCGATCGGTTCACTTTTTATTTTGAGCGGTACTCTTGGGAGACGCCCTAGGTATTTGGATCCAATTTTTGACACCATATTCATATTCCACTCTCGAAAGTCTTTCAGTCTACTCTGATTTTTAGCGGTACTTTTGGGATGGTTTTGGGCTTGCGACGGCTCACTAGGTACTTGGACCCAATTTTAAATATCATACTCCCAAATACTTTTAATTTGAGTCCCATATTTACCCGATCGGTCCACTTTTGATTTTGGGCGCTAATTATGGGGCGGTTTTAGACCGCCCTAGCATATTCCTATTTAACTCCCAAATACCTTTCATTTGGGTCCCATATTGTCCCAATCGGTAAATATGTCCTGCTGGAGGGTTTTGGGGGGTAGGGAGGGTTGGGAGGGTTGGGAGGGTTGGGCACCTCAGACATCAAAAAATAAACTTTAATTTCAGATGTGTATTCTACTTTTAAATACCTTTTATTTGATACCCATATTGCCCAAAGCCGTGAAAAAGTCCTGTTGGGTAGTGTTTTTGGGGGTGGGGGCCCCCCCGAACATAAAGGGTGAAATTTGTACACCAAGTTCGTACTCTACTCTTTACCTTTCATCTGATACCCATATTGTCCCAATCGGTAAACATGTCCGTACGGGTGTGTTTTCGGATGGGGCGTCCCCCCAGGTTATTTGACCCCAAAGTTTTATGCTCATTTCGTATTTTTGGTGTACCATAAGGCGGCATTCAAAATTTCGCTTAAATCGGTGCAACCATCTACGACGAGATCACTCGTTTTTGAAATTATGTTGAGGGGAGGGTCCGCCCCCCCTTCGGATATCAAAAATGTAATACCCTATTTTCACCTGAGGCTTAAACTCTTCCATCTGTGAAAATTTAATGAAAATCGGTTAAGCCGTTTTTTGAGTCTACACGGAACAGACAAACAAACATTTTTATACCTTCCACCATATGATGAGCGATATACTAATTTCTTCATACCGTTTGTAACACCTCGAAATATGCATCTAAGACGCCATAAAATATATATATTCTTGATCGTCATGACATTCTAAGTCGATCTAGAAATGTCCGTTCGCCTGTCCGTCCGTCCGTCAGTTGAAAGCACGCTAACTTTCAAAAGAGTAAAGCTAGCTGCTTGAAATTTTGCACAAATACTTCCTGTTAGTGTAGGTCGGTTGGGATTGTAAATGGGCCACATCGGTCCATGTTTTGATATAGCTCCCATATAAACCGATCTGGGGTCTGGACTTCTTGAGCATCTAGAGGGCGCAATTCTTATCCAATTTGGCTGAGAGTTTGTGCGTGATGTTTTGATATCAGTTCTAACAATTGTGCTCAGTATGGTTTAAATCGGTCTGTAACTTGATATAGCTCCCATATAAACCGATCTGGGGTCTGGACTTCTTGAGCCACTAGATGGCGCAATTCTCATCCGATTTGGCTAAATTTTTGCATGAAGTGTTTTGTTTAAACTTCCAACAACTGTGCTAAGTATGGTTTAAATCGGTCCGTAACTTGATATAGCTGCCATATATATAGCGATCCTGGGTCTTGACTTCTTGAGCCACTAGAGGGCGCAATTCTCATCCGATTTGGCTAAAATTTTGCATGAAGTGTTTTATTTAAACTTTTAACAACTGTGCTAAGTATGGTTCAAATCGGTCCGTAACTTGATATAGCTGCCATATATAGCGATCTTGGGTCTTGACTTCTTGAGCCAATAGAGGGCGCAATTCCTATCCAATTTGGCTGAAATTTTGCATGAAGTGTTTTGTTTGCACTTCCAACAACTGTGCTAAGTATGGTTCAAATCGGTCTGTAACTTGATATAGCTGCCATATATAGCGATCTTGGGTCTTGACTTCCTGAGCCACTAGAGGTCGCAATTCTCATCCGATTTGGCTAAAATTTTGCATGAGGTGTTTTATTATAACTTCCAAAAACTGTGCTAAGTATGGTTGAAATCGGTTCATGTTTTGATTTAGCTGCCATATAAACCGATCTTGGGTCTTGACTTCTTGAGCATCTAGAGGGCGCAATTCTTATCCAATTTCGCTGAGATTTTGTACGTGATGTTTTGGTATCACTTCCAACAACTGTGCTAAGTATGGTTCAAATCGGTCCGTAACTTGATATAGCTGTCATATATAGCGATCTTGGGTCTTGACTTCTTGAGCCTTTAGAGGGCGTAATACTCATCCGATTTGGTTGAAATTTTGCATGAAGTGTTTTGTTTAAACTTCCAATAACTGTGCTAAGTATGGTTGAAATCGGTCTATATCCTGATATAGCTGCCATATATACTGATCTTGGATCTTGACTTCTTGAGCCACTAGAGGGCGCAATTCTCAACCGATTTTTCTGAAAATTTGCATGAAGTGTTTCGTTATGACTTTTAACATTTGTGCCAAATATGATTTAAATCGGTCAGTATGCTGATATAGCTGCCACATAAACCGATCTTGGATCTTGACTTCTTGAACCACTAGATGGCGCAATTCTTATCCGATTTGGATGAAATTTTGTACAAGGGCCTTCAACATACGTGTGCAATATTGTCTTAATCGATCTGTAGCCTGATACAGCTCCCATATAAATCGATCTTCCGAATATGCTTCTTGAGCCCCTACAAGACGCATTTCTTATCCGAACAGACTGAAATACTTCCCAATGACTTGTTCTATGGTTTTCAACATTCAATCTACTTAAGGTACGAATCGGACTGTAACTCGATATATCTTCAATAGAAACCGCGCAAAGAACTCGATAAAGCGACCCATGGTGGAGGGTATATAAGGTTCAGCCGGCCGAACTTGGCACGCTCTTTCTTGTTATATAATAGAAGATATCCCAGAAATTCTGTCTTTCGAGAAATATTTTTTAAAGATAGATACTAGGAAACTGATTTTTTTTAACACCCGTTGAATTTATTAAGCATATCAAATTTATCCTTGAAGTTTCACCATAACTTGCAATAAATCTAAATCCTCTACATCTCAATAACAAACTGTTGCAATAACACCACCAATTATTATGCTCCCCTATTGCTGCAATTATGAATTTTAATTTAAAATATTCCTAGCCTAAGCATTTTCAATGTCCTATTTATTTATATGCAATGTAGCATCTATCCAGTCTTTTCTTCCTTTCCTTAGAATCATGCTGCATCTCTTGGCAGTTTTTAATAATGCAAACAACATACATATTTGCTTGCAGTTTGTGTGTCACGTACCGATTCCTATGACTTACAGAGCAACAAATCTAATCAATGCTATGTCCTTTTTGGTATTTTATCAATAATTGCCAAATATATTGAAAAAGTCATGAGCATTGAGACAAGTCACAGTAGAATACATTTATTCCATTCGAAATAGCAAAATAATGTAATTTGACTTGTAGGTCATTGAAGTCCTTGGGGGCGAATACGTGATGGAAATATAATTAATAACACGTATACATACAGGTGTTCTGTGCAGTGAAACAGAGAATATCGAATGCACACAATATGAAAAGGATTTAAATGAGAAAGACAAGGGAAGAATAACCTATTCATTAAATTTAAATTTACATACATAGGTGGTATCAGCAATCGATATCAAATGCAGGTAAGTATAGACAAAACCAAGCAAAGACAGAAAAAATTCGGAAAAAGACGACTTCGCCATCTAAACTTATTACTAATTTTATAGCCTTTCTGTATTCCGGTTATTACGCTTTTGGCTGCCTACAGCCAACGGTTTCTAAATAATTCAAGGGAGGGCAGAAGGACGAGCAGAAAGACGGACAAATGATGGACAGACGTACAGACAGAATGATAGGAAGAAGAACAGACAGAAGGGCGGACAGGAAAAAGGACAGAAGAAGGAATAAAAGGAGAGACAGAAGGAGGAATAGAACAAGGGTCAGAAGGATAGACCAGAACACGGATATAAAGACGGACAGACCCACAGACTGAGAGACACCCAGAGAGAGAGAGAGAGACAGAAAGACACAGAGACAGATGAAAATATAAACGTTTTCAAGCAATAATAACAAGTAAAAGCGCGCTAAGTTCGGCCGGGTCGAATTTTGGGAACCCATCACCATCGATTCTGCTAATATTGGGTTGCCCAAAAAGTAATTGCGGATTTTTCATATAGTCGGCGTTGACAAATTTTTTCACAGCTTGTGACTCTGTAATTGCATTGTTTATTCTGTCAGTTATTAGCTGTTACTTTTAGCTTGCTTTAGAAAAAAAGTGTAAAAAAAAGTATATTTGATTAAAGTTCATTCTAAGTTCTATTAAAAATGCATTTACTTTCTTTTAAAAAATCCGCAATTACTTTTTGGGCAACCCAATATATGAAACTATATCTGGATATTGACCGATTTGGACCGTACTAGACACTGTTATTGAGAGTCACAACAAAACACTAAATGCAAAATTTTAGCCAAATCGAATAAAAATCGCGGCTTGCAAGAGCTCAAGAAGTCAAATCGGGAGATCGGTTTATATGGGATCTACATCGTGTTCTTGACCGATTTGAACCGTACTTAGCACAAATTTTGAGAGTCATAACAGAACACTATATGCAAAATTTTAGCCAAATCGGATGAAAATTGCGGCTTCAAGGGGCTCAAGAAGTCTAATCGGGAGATCGGTTCATATGGGAGCTATATCATGTTCTTGACCGATTTGAACCATACTTGGCACAGCTGTTACAAGTTATAACGGAACACTATGTGCAAAATTTTAGCCAAATCGGATGAAAATTGCGGCTTCAAGGGGCTCAAGAAGTCTAATCAGGAGATCGGTTCATATGGGAGCTATATCATGTTCTTGACCGATTTGAACCATACTTGGCACAGCTGTTACAAGTTATAACGGAACACTATGTGCAAAATTTTAGCCAAATCGGATGAAAATTGCGGCTTCAAGGGGCTCAAGAAGTCTAATCAGGAGATCGGTTCATATGGGAGCTATATCATGTTAAATACCGATATGGACCATACTTAGCACAGCTGTTACAAGTCATAACAGAACACTATGTGCAAAATTTCAGCCAAATCGGACAAAAAATGCGGCTTGTAAGGACTCAAGAAGTCAAATTGGAAGATCGGTTTATATGGGAGCTATATCAGGTTTTTGACCTATTTGGGCCGTACTTTTCACAGTTTTTGGAAGTCATAACAGAACAACATGTGCAAAATTTCACCCAAATCGGATAAAAACTGAAAACTGAGGTCTCCAGGGGCTCAAGAAGTCAAATCGGGAGATCGGTTTATATGGGTGCTATATCAGGTTATACACAGATTTGGACCAGACTTGGCAAAATTGTTGAGAGTCATAACACAACACTATGTGCAAAATCGAACAAAAATTGCAGCTTGTAAGGGCTGAAGAAATCAAATCGGAAGATCCGGTTAAATGGGAGCTACATCAGGTTCTGGACTAATTTGAACCGTACTTTTTACAGTTATTAGAAATCATAACAGAACAATTTGTGCCAAATTTCAGCCAAATCAAACAAAAATTGCTGCTTCGAGGGACTAAATTGCAAAATGCAAATGAAATTTTAGCCATGAACATTCAAATTTTCTCACATATAAATGGCTGCAGTCCAATTCACGTTTAAGCTCAATGATAGAGGGCCTCTTTTTTACAGCCGAGTCCGAACGGCGTGCCGTAGTGCGACATCTCTTTGAAATTTTACATGACATAGTACCTCCCAAATGTTGCCGGCATTAGGAGGGGAAAACCACCGCAGAAATTTTTTCTGATGGTTTCGCCAGGATTTGAACCCAGGCATTCAGCGTTATAGGCAGACATGCTAACCTCTGCGCTACGATGTTCTACATCTGTTGAAATACAAAATAAAACACTATTTGCAAAATGTCAGCCGAATGGGACAAAAATTCCGGCTTCCACGGGCTCAAGAAGTCAAATCGGGAGACCGGTTTATATGGGAGCTATATCCAAATCTGAACCGATATGGCCCTTTTGCAATCCCTAATGACCTACATCGATATTAAATTTTTGTGCAAAATTTCAAGCGGCTGGCTTTACGGGTTCGACAGCTGTCGTGATTTCGACAGACGAACGGAAGGACTGACAAGGCTAGTTCGACTCAGAATGGCCACAAAGGCCTAAGCTCACGGCAGTGGTCGCTGAAATTTGTCAAGCCATAATGTCCAGAGGCATAAGATGAAGCATTAAATTCAGTACATCAGATGGTGTTGTCCGTAGTGCGGCTGTGATGCACAAACAAGCCATCCTTTGGATCCGCTTAATTATTGAGCAATAGATGGAGTTTTGAAACACCGTCCACCAGACCACAACACCATATAGCATTACAGGTCTGACAACTGCAGTATATATCCAATGCATGACACGCGATCTAAGCCCACAACTTTTTCCAATGGCTCTCTTACAGGTGTATAAGGCAAGAATTGCCTTTCTTACCCTTTCCAAAATTTTGGATTTGAAGTGCAATTTCCTGTCCAGCAAAACACCCAGGTATTTTGCGCTTTCTGTAAATGGAACATTCTCTCCTCCCAAGGAGATAATATGGTCCAATCTGGACCATAACCCGTTCGGATATTGGGTTCCCTATTGCAAGTTACTGTTCTGAATTTCGGTCAAATCAAGTAATAAATGCCGCATTTAGGGGCTTAAAACCGTAAATCGGCAGACCAGACTATAGGGTCTGATTTGGATCGTAATCCAATGCAACTCACTGTTTTGAGTTTCACTCAAATCGGGAAAGATATACCGATTTTACGGGCTTAAGACCCTGAACCGGTAAATCGATCTTATGCCAGCTATATTTAAATGTGGTCCGATTTCGACCATACTCTGATCGGCTATTGGTTGCCCTACTGCAACTCATTTTTTCGAATTTCACTTTCAAATCAGGTAATAAATGCAACTTTTATGTGCTTACGAGCCTAAGTCGGTAGATCGGTTGATATCTAAAAATTTAACAAATCCTATGGCTATGGCTAAAATAGCAACATAACTTGAAGTTCCTTTCAACAAAAATGCTTGCTTTCCCCCACATTGTTGTGGGCTCAAACATTTAAGGAAACCCCCAAGATGATTAAAATCATCTTCCCATCATGTTAATTTTCATGCAATAAAATCAAATCAATTTTCCATTTTATTGCAAAAACCTCCATCCCCTCATAACTAAAGAAGCTGGAAATTTATTTTATTATCCACACACGCACACATTTCACAAGTCATTATTTATGCATATCTAAATAAACATCACCATCCCAAATCCTAGGTAATCCCATAACAAACCGTTTTTTCCCCAATAATGATTTGTCCCACCTTTGCATGGAACAATTACTTCCCTACGCCAATATTATGGCCATAAAAATGCTGAAAATTCAAATTCCTATACATTTAAGTGAATATAGTAGAGCTAAACTAAACACAAAATATCAATAAAAATCCAGCCTAAAAGCATGCCACATTCATCGACACTCACTCGCCCCCCCAAAAGTATACCACATACTCTCACCATAAAACATTGCCGCAAAATCGAAATAAAAACCTCATTTTTGTTATCACCACAAATTGGTTTCTGTTCAGAAAATTTTTGCTTAAAAGCACAAACATTTTACAACACAAACTGATTAAAATCGAAATCCTAAATGTATGCTAAACATTTGTGGAAAATAAAAAATTTTCTGCAGCCAGCCAGGCAATTGATACTCATGGCCACAATGCCACACCAAAGCACATAACCTCAGACGGGGAAGCCAAGCCAAGCAAAAGGATATGCAGAATGTAGCAAAGAAAGGCAAGTCAAGGAAAATCATTTATGGATCCCTTAAGAATTCATTAAATTCATACGCCTTTTGCATTTTTGTCTTCCTCTCCTTTTCGTTTGGTCATATTTCTACACAGCAATACTCAAATCGTACATATTGTATAACTCCTTAGAGTATGCTAAAGATTTTTCAAAAAAAAAAAAAAAAAACAGAAGGACACAAAAAATACCCTGAAATACATTTTTAATTGGTTGGGGTTGCCTTTGTTTGTTGGCAGGACTAGAAGAGACACCCCAACAACACTTGCAAAGTGTTGTTGATCTCCAGAATAATAAAGGAATCCATGAACTGCAAGACACCACAAAGAAAACAAAACAACGAAAGTGAGTTAAAAACTGTAGTGCAGTAGAAATAAAACTCAAAAAAAGACCAAAGAAATAAAAATCCATTTTCAATTGAATGAAACGAAATGTGGTTAACGATGCAGAACACTTCTTACACTGACTTTGACTCTGAATTTCAATGGCCTACCCTAGAGCTGGAGCAATACAATGGAATCTACAGCAACAACAAAGACATACTTTGAACTCGTAACTACTACAACGACAAGGGACATTGACAATGCCAACTTTTTTACATGCATTGTACTGACAGCCATGACGACATTGTCCATCCAGGTCAGTTATGTTTGGATGCTTACACAGTTTCTGTGCCTGTCTCCTTGGTCTATGCATCTCACTGCAGCTCACTCATTCTGCAGGTCTAGTATTTTTGAATGCCAGCAAGGTTTTCTCTTCAGAAAATTGTTAGCTTATAGGAACAACATAAAATGTCAAATTACTGGATTTCCTTTCATGGGCCGAAGGTTTGAGCCGAGATATCAATCCATAGGGTCCATAAGAAGTTCATAACACTGATTGTCGTTTACACAAAGCTAAAGAGTTCAATGACAACAGCAACAACAATAAAACCAACTTTAATTGTTTGATTTCGACACAAGCTAAGGCTCTTTGCTTGCAGCTATAAAATGTTTTTTTCTTTTTGCCAGTTCTTCAATCCTAAACACAAACACTTAAATATGATGACCTAACTGTGTTTGTTTTTAAGTTACTTTGGGTCCCAAAGTTGTCTAGAGTAGATGAAAATATAATAGGATTTGAGTCATAAAATTTTAAGAGGTCTCAATTGAAATGGGCTTCCTTTGTGCTGTTTCGGAAGGCAGCTAAGTAACAAGGCTTTGAAAAAGCTATAAATATGAAGAGCCCAAAAGTATGCAACATATTACTATATAAGCTGCAAAGGTCCTCAAACTTTATGCACTGCACATAGTTTGAGGACATGTGAAGGTTTTGCATAGGACTGAGAAAAACTATGCATTGTATCAACAAAATGATCAACAAATGATGAAAACTTGAAATATTATTTCCTAAAAAAAAAAACAAAGAACAACAAAAAAGAGAAGGTTCACAATGTAATTCACAATGATAGACATTCACAATGATAGACAAAAAGACAAAAAATGTTCCTAAATTTATTTATCTAGTTTATAAGAGAGCGCTTTGTTTGTCTGTTCCGGAAATGGGTGCACTGACTAAAACCAAATTTTGATAGAAAACTTTGGGTGAAAATAACTTGGGGGAACATCCTCCACAAAACCTATCCAAAAGGTCATGTTTAACGATTGGGACGGTATGGGTGTCAAACGAAGGGTATTCAAGAGTAGAATGAGAATCTAAAAATGGGTAGAGTAGAGTAGAGTAGAGTAGAGTAGAGTAGAGTAGAGTAGAGTAGAGTAGAGTAGAGTAGAGTAGAGTAGAGTAGAGTAGAGTAGAGTAGAGTAGAGTAGAGTAGAGTAGAGTAGAGTAGAGTAGAGTAGAGTAGAGTAGAGTAGAGTAGAGTAGAGTAGAGTAGAGTAGAGTAGAGTAGAGTAGAGTAGAGTAGAGTAGAGTAGAGTAGAGTAGAGTAGAGTAGAGTAGAGTAGAGTAGAGTAGAGTAGAGTAGAGTAGAGTAGAGTAGAGTAGAGTAGAGTAGAGTAGAGTAGAGTAGAGTAGAGTAGAGTAGAGTAGAGTAGAGTAGAGTAGAGTAGAGTAGAGTAGAGTAGAGTAGAGTAGAGTAGAGTAGAGTAGAGTAGAGTAGAGTAGAGTAGAGTAGAGTAGAGTAGAGTAGAGTAGAGTAGAGTAGAGTAGAGTAGAGTAGAGTAGAGTAGAGTAGAGTAGAGTAGAGTAGAGTAGAGTAGAGTAGAGTAGAGTAGAGTAGAGTAGAGTAGAGTAGAGTAGAGTAGAGTAGAGTAGAGTAGAGTAGAGTAGAGTAGAGTAGAGTAGAGTAGAGTAGAGTATAGTAGAGTAGAGTAGAGTAGAGTAGAGTAGAGTAGAGTAGAGTAGAGTAGAGTAGAGTACAGTAGAGTAGAGTAGAGTAGAGTAGAGTAGAGTAGAGTAGAGTAGAGTAGAGTATAAGCAGCGAAAGCCGGACAATGATATAGGAAATTCTCCAACGTCTCATCATCTTCCCCACTTGTTCTACACATGTTATTACTCACCGCACCGATTTTGCATAAGTGATCTCGTAGTTCTATGTGTCCTGTTGTGACACCAAAAACTATTCTGACCTCTTTCTAATTTCCTTTCAGTAATACCCTCGTCCTCTCACGATTCAGATAACCCCATAGGATTTTAATCATCCTACCGATTATTTCGTCGGTAGAACCATTTCGTCGCCCACGCCCTTAAATCGGACTGCGTCGACCCGCCTCGGGTTAACCAAGTTTATCGACGGCAGTTGTCTGGCCTTCACTGCCAAATCGTCTGGCCTTTCATTACTCCTTATACCGTTAAGGCCCGGCCCCCAAACGATGCGGAGTGTGCCATCCTCAGAGAAGACGCTAATCTCCTTCTAACACTCCAAGACTGTTTGCGACTCTACCGTCCTAGTTGTTAATGCCTTTATGGCCATTAAAGATGTTCACACTCGACGTCCTCGCGTTAGAATCGCACCAACTCACGAATTCCGTGATCGCCCGAATCTTCGCCTGCAGGATCGCATTATGGTAACGCAGACTAAAACAGACCAGGCCCACTCTGTCTCCTAGCTTTAATCCATCCGTGTAACATGATCTTCCAGACGGCAATACTAGGGTTACGTCAGTCCAAGACTGTGCCGCTGGAAGCCATGCCTCGCACTCGACCTCAAGTGTCGTCTCAGGTATCCGATCGGAAACCTCTTCCCTTCCTTCCAGGTCCCTTCCTTCCAGGTTTCCTATCGTCGCCAGGAGCTAATCCTCACAAGAATCGTTCGATTTGATAATGTGTTTCCTTACGCATCCAGGCGCAGTTGAGAATGCAGTGAAACCACTCTTTCTTAGGACACTGAACACTTGCGGTGAGGACAATTTCTCCTTAGATCCTTCACTAGTTGCTGCTGCCGAAGTACCTTTTGAGTACTGTCCTTCCCTGCTGGCGTACATCTTGTGTCCAATCCAACTGGATGACCCACCCACTCAGAGCATGTCGGGTGCCGTTTCGACGCCTTCCGATCGTGGCAGGGGGACTCTTTCATTATCTTGTAATCCTCCAGACTTTAGAAATGTGGTCGATAGTTCCTCAGACAAGTGTTCAGCAACAATTGCTGAGTCATCTCCTCCCATATAAACCGATCTCTTGATTTTAAAGTTCGAGCTCCTGGAAGTAGAATTTGTCTGAAATTTGGCACACAGATATCTGTCTCCCTTGGCGAAATAACCGTGACAGATTCGAAGAGATGCGCCAGATTGTTCAACCATCAATTTATTGTGCATCCCGAGAGAGACAGGGCAAGGAGGAGAGCCATTCGCCGTATTCGTGGTCTCCGAGCCGATGAACGGCCATCACAAATTACCGTGGGCGAAGTTACGAATGTCGTCCGTGGGGTCAAATCGTCTAAGGCGTTGGGCCCCGACAGAATCTCCACATTGATGTTGAAGAATCTGGATTCACCTGGAGTTGAGTACCTTACCACTGTCCTCAAATTGTCATTGAACATTCTTATAGTTCCCGATGTCTGGAAGATGGGCAGAGTGATCCCGCTACTGAAGCCTGGAGAGGGCACGAGTTTGGGGAAGTCGTACAGACCGATCTCCCTTCTCTCACCAGTGGCAAAGACGCTTGAGGCATTACTCCTCCCGAGCCTCGCAGGAGAATTTCCATTCGCCGAGCATCAACATGGATCTCGAAGACTGCACAGCACAACAACAGCTTTGCCATAGCCGTGGCTTCAATCAGCCCAGGTCATGTGATAGGACGGTCCTTGTGGCACTGCACCTATCGAAGGCAGAAGGCATTCGACACGATCAGCCATGCCAAAACGATGGGTCGCCAATTATCTGTGTGATCGCCAGTCATTTGTGGAATTTAGGGATAAGAAGTCAAAACATCGTAGAGTGAAACAGGAAGTTCCCCAAGGTGGTGTGATATCTCCGGAACTGTTTAACCTCTACCTATCCTCCATTCCACCCCCTCCAGACGGCATAAAGATCGTATCATATGCGGACGATTGTACGATCAGGCCCCCCAACCCATTGATGACATCTGCAATAGGTTGAATGTCTACCTCAACGAACTTGCCTCATATCTCGCTGCAAGAAATCTGACGATATCCGCCACCAAACCTTCAGCCACATTCTTCACTACAAATACGCGTGAGGGGAATTCTGAGCTGACTGTGATGGTCGATGGAGTAATGACTTCGACCATCAAGTGTCCCAAAATACTTGGCGTCACATTTGACAGCTCTTACACATTCTCCCCACATGCCACAGCAATTTGGGATAAAGTAACAAGTTCCTCAAGTCACTTGCTGGCAGCATTTGGAATGCAGACAAAGAAACCTTGTTGACCACGTACAAAGCAATTGGCCGGTCTGTGGTAAGTTATGCAGGGCCAGTGTGGTCTCGTCAACCACACTTACAGATATTCAGATCAGATCTGTCAGAATGCCGCCCTCCGAACTGCGACGGACTGTCTCCTCAGTTCTCATGTGGACCACCTCCATCAGGAGACAAAGATCCTGCCAGTGCGAAGACCTAACTACATGCTGTCCAAGCAATACCTTTTGGGCTGTTGTCGCAGAAACCATCCAAATCACCATCTTGTGGATAGATATCCACCGCCCAGAAGCCTTTAGGTAGATCTACATGATCTAGAGAGTGAGAGAGAGAGAGAGAGAACCTCTAGATCAAGCGGTTCTGAACAACATTCATGCAGACACGGTAGCAGATGCGGTAATTGGCTACCGGGTGAATGTAGTCCTTGGTGAACGACCGCCACCCATTGCAGCCGAAGAAATCGACCTCCCCCGGCAAACCAGAGTAGTTCTGGCTGAATTACGTTCCGGCAGATGCAGCCGCCTCTATTCCCACAGAGCTAGGATTGATGCCGACGTACAAGATGTATGTCCCGATTGTAACCAGGGACCGCACGATACACGTCACCTGTTTAACTGCCCGGCCAGACCCACTCGACTCAGACCCAGATCCCTGTGGACACACCCCATCAGAGTTCCTGGGTCTTGACACTCAACTGAATCAAGCAGACGAAAGATAAGAACATAATTTTTTTTTTTCTTCAATTAAATTTTAAGTAAATTTTGCTTTCCTAATTTTTTTTACTAAAATTCTCCACTTGGCATCAAGAAAAAAAAAGGCAACCACCTTACCATTCCTTTTCAAGTGGCCTTCATAGCCAACTTATTTATACCTCATTTACTATGACTTTAACTGGCATTTGTAAACTAAATAACTTAGCAAACTACTTTAAATTGCCATTTACAAATATTTCAAAATAAGCTTATCGCCCCGTCCCCCCCCCACCCATCCTTCACCTAGCCTAGCCATGTAAAAGCTAACAAAATAGTTGGCATTCGCAATGAAACTTAGACAGTAAAACCATAAATCCTTAAACGCCATTAAGTCACTCCTAAGAGTCTCAAAGGTTAAGTGTTTTGTAAATACTATTTGCAGATAATTTTCTACAAATAACAGTCAGCAATGCAGAATGCAGCCGCACAAAAATATCCGACAGGACCTTAACTACACCTACACCATAGGATTATCAAAAAAGGACGGTGGATGTGTGTGTGTGTGTCGCAGAGTAGCAGAAAATTGTAATTTATGTTTTTAGTTGGTATCGTGCATTTTCAAACTGTTTATCTGCAATTCCAAGAGTTTTCGTGATGTTTTTCTTTTTGAAGTGTTTCGCTTGCTCCTTGCTCCTTAGCCTTGGTTAAGATTTAAACTAAAGACCAATGGAGTTTTAGTTGCACAACTCGACAAATGCAACAACAGCTTTGCAAAACACTTGCAACCAAGTTTTTAGTTTGCCAAGCAATTAATGTTGCAATTTTTCCTGCTTGCTACTACTCGTAGTGGTAGGTTGATCCTTTCTTGGCGATTCTTGTTGCAAACGCGTAACTCGGGTAAATATTTACCAAATCTGCTGGGGAGTGAGTGCAATTTTGGGCTAAGGACGATGAGAGGCGGAATGAACGAAACAACGTTTGATATCCTCCCAGTCAGCCGGGGATATGTGTTGGAAGTTGGTGGATATAAATACAACATGTTGTACAAATTTATGAAGCTAAATTACTTTTAGCTCCTCCAAGGCAACAAGCATAGGAAATAAAGGACCAAAAGGTGGACACTAATGGAGTTTTTGTGCTGAATTAATAAAATTGTTATTTTTTATTTTCTCCTCCTCTTCTGCCGCATTTTAGTGGGGAAGACAAGGAAATGAAGCGAAACTTCTAAATTATAGCAATTATTAAAATTTAGGTATACAAATGCCTTTAAAAGGAAGCAAGTTTTAGCTTTAGAGGTCATTTGTTACTAATTATTGAATATTTAGTGAGTAGCAAGAAGTCATATGGCAGGAATTTGTTCAAGATCAATAAAAACAACTAAAAGCGTGTTAAGTTTGGCCAGACCGAGTCTTTGCAACCTACCACCATGGATCTAAAAGCCTTTGCTAATGTCGCTAGGGACAGTTTGGTGATGGCAGTTATCGACAAGGGAGTAGAACAGGACTGCATACCTAAGAATAATTGGAGTGGGATAGTCAATGGACTGTCATCGGTATACTCCGATGTCCTTGCGGAAGATCCTGAGTCTGCTCCAGTTTGTAACGATGCAGGCTGGTATCGGGGCCGATAAATACCAATTGCCTTCGGAGACCATCAAAAGAATGGTCAGATCTGGCCAGATGCAGCACTAGATGTAGTGAAGAAGGAAAATATTGCTTCTCGACCAATGGCGCATGCTTGGATACCAAGGATTCCCTCACATCCTGAATTGATACTTGGAAGACTAAGGGTATGTAATCCCAATCTTTCAACCACCGACTGGAAGATTGGTAGATTAGATGAGGTTGATGGTAACCGGAGACATGCAGTATTCGTACTAAACTCCGGCTGTCTGGCAGACCTCAACAAGTCTGGATAGGTTGTATCCTACGGATTCAACAAGTTGAAACTGAAGGTCTATGGAAGCGGTGGGGTTGGGGAATAAGGAGACGACTCAGCAGTTTTTGTTGAACACTTGCCTGAGGAACTATCGACCACAACGCTAAAGTCTGGCGGATTGCATGGCATCCCCTCCTGTCTCAAATGCCACAATCGAGACAGGAGTGGTTGTCATCGAAACGGCATGCGACAAGCCCTGTGTGGGTGGTTCACGAAGTTGGACTGGGCTTTCAATAATGTAAAACCGACGTAAATCATAAAGGAGTTGGAATTTCTAGGAATCAACACTACCGTAAGAAAGTTTATTAATAACTTACTTACTAAATGATGCATTATGGCAGGCTTGGGATCTGTGGATCTAAAAACATGGGTCGGCAGAGGAAAGCCTAAAGGAGGTGTACTGTCTCCTCTACTTTGGAATATAGCTATTAACAATATATTGTTGTCTATGGAAAGAAAAGACGTAATAGTGGTCGCGTATGTTGATGACGTGGCAATAGCGGTCAGGAGAAAGTTTCCCAGCACTCTAAGAAATATACATCAGGAAGCTCTATGTGGAACAGCAAAGTGGGCTACCGAAAGTGGTCTTGGAATAAATCCGTGCAAGACAAAAGTACAATAATTCTTTACAGCAGGAGGTACAAGTTGCCTACAGTGGAACCTGTTTCATTGGGAGGAGAGAATGTTCCATTTACAGAAAGCGCATAATACCTGAATGTTTTCCTGGACAGTATATTGAACTTCAATCAAACATTTTAGAAAAGGCAACTCTTGTCCTATACACCTGCAACGCAGCCATGGGCAAAAGTTTGGGGTTTAAACCACGTGTCATGCACTGGGTATATACTGCAGTTGTTAGACCTATAATGCTAAATGGTGTTGCAGTCTGGTGGACCAGTCCCCCAACCCAGCCAAATCCGAACATTTAATTACCCATTCAAATCTGGACATTACGGCTAGACAAATAGCTGCGACCACTGCTGTGATCCTAAAGGGAGCTTTCTCTTTGGTCATGCGATGGCTACGGATTGCGAAATGAGGGTGGCGAATACAATTTTAGAGTACTGCCGCACCGATTTTGCATAAGTGAGCTCGTAGTTCTATGTGTCCCGTTATGATACCGAAAGCTATACTGACCTCCTTCTTACTTCGTTTTAGTGATACCCTCGTTCTCCCACGATCCGGATCACCTCATAGGATTTTCGCCGGCCTACGCACTGTTTCGCTCTTCCACAGTGTTACAAGCGCGTTTGTCGCCCACGCCTTTAAATCGGACTGCGTCGACCCAATTCCTTGGCCTTCACTGCCAAATCGTCTGCCCTTTCATTTCTCATTACTCCGCTATGAACCAGCACCCAAATGAATCGGATTGTGCCATCCTCAGAGAAGCCGTTAATCTCATTCTTACAAGTTGCCCTTATGGCCATTTTACTGTCCGTAATGATGTTCACACTCGACGTCCTCGCGTTAGTATCACATCATCTCACGCATTTCGTGATCGCCCGGATCTCCGCCTGTAGGATCGTATTATGGTCAGGCCGTCTAAAACAGATCTCAATCCCTAGGTTCTCAATATAGACTACCAGGTCCACTCTGCCCCTAGCTTTGATCAATCCGTGTAACATGATCTTCCAGACGGCAATACTAGGGTTTCGTCAGTCCAAGACTGTGCCACCGGCAGCAGTGCCTCGCACTCGATCACAAGTGTCATCACAGGTATCCGATGGAAAACCTCTACCTTCCATCCAGGTTTCCTATCGTATATGTTTTCTGAATTTGTTGTATGGTCCTTATGTTGCACTTTATCTACATAGCCGTCCACTAAACTGCTGAGGCGTAAGTAAGTATTGGTCTAATCAGTAGTTTGGTGGATTGCTATGGAGAAAAAGTGCAAAGTTGGGACCATGCAACAAGAAGAGACTATAGAACATCTACTGCGTGTGTGTCTACTGTCTTGTCTGTCTTGTCTGTCTTGTCTGTCTTGTGTGTCTTGCCTGTCTTGTCTGTCTTGTCTGTCTTGTCTGTCTTGTCTGTCTTGTCTGTCTTGTCTGTCTTGTCTGTCTTGTCTGTCTTGTCTGTCTTGTCTGTCTTGTCTGTCTTGTCTGTCTTGTCTGTCTTGTCTGTCTTGTCTGTCTTGTCTGTCTTGTCTGTCTTGTCTGTCTTGTCTGTCTTGTCTGTCTTGTCTGTCTTGTCTGTCTTGTCTGTCTTGTCTGTCTTGTCTGTCTTCTCTGTCTTGTCTGTCTTGTCTGTCTTGTCTGTCTTGTCTGTCTTGTCTGTCTTGTCTGTCTTGTCTGTCTTGTCTGTCTTGTCTGTCTTGTCTGTCTTGTCTGTCTTGTCTGTCTTGTCTGTCTTGTCTGTCTTGTCTGTCTTGTCTGTCTTGTCTGTCTTGTCTGTCTTGTCTGTCTTGTCTGTCTTGTCTGTCTTGTCTGTCTTGTCTGTCTTGTCTGTCTTGTCTGTCTTGTCTGTCTTGTCTGTCTTGTCTGTCTTGTCTGTCTTGTCTGTCTTGTCTGTCTTGTCTGTCTTGTCTGTCTTGCCTGTCTTGTCTGTCTTGTCTGTCTTGTCTGTCTTGTCTGTCTTGTCTGTCTTGTCTGTCTTGTCTGTCTTGTCTGTCTTGTCTGTCTTGTCTGTCTTGTCTGTCTTGTCTGTCTTGTCTGTCTTGTCTGTCTTGTCTGTCTTGTCTGTCTTGTCTGTCTTGTCTGTCTTGTCTGTCTTGTCTGTCTTGTCTGTCTTGTCTGTCTTGTCTGTCTTGTCTGTCTTGTCTGTCTTGTCTGTCTTGTCTGTCTTGTCTGTCTTGTCTGTCTTGTCTGTCTTGTCTGTCTTGTCTGTCTTGTCTGTCTTGTCTGTCTTGTCTGTCTTGTCTGTCTTGTCTGTCTTGTCTGTCTTGTCTGTCTTATCTGTCTTGTCTGTCTTGTCTGTCTTGTCTGTCTTGTCTGTCTTGTCTGTCTTGTCTGTCTTGTCTGTCTTGTCTGTCTTGTCTGTCTTGTCTGTCTTGTCTGTCTTGTCTGTCTTGTCTGTCTTGTCTGTCTTGTCTGTCTTGTCTGTCTTGTCTGTCTTGTCTGTCTTGTCTGTCTTGTCTGTCTTGTCTGTCTTGTCTGTCTTGTCTGTCTTGTCTGTCTTGTCTGTCTTGTCTGTCTTGTCTGTCTTGTCTGTCTTGTCTGTCTTGTCTGTCTTGTCTGTCTTGTCTGTCTTGTCTGTCTTGTCTGTCTTGTCTGTCTTGTCTGTCTTGTCTGTCTTGTCTGTCTTGTCTGTCTTGTCTGTCTTGTCTGTCTTGTCTGTCTTGTCTGTCTTGTCTGTCTTGTCTGTCTTGTCTGTCTTGTCTGTCTTGTCTGTCTTGTCTGTCTTGTCTGTCTTGTCTGTCTTGTCTGTCTTGTCTGTCTTGTCTGTCTTGTCTGTCTTGTCTGTCTTGTCTGTCTTGTCTGTCTTGTCTGTCTTGTCTGTCTTGTCTGTCTTGTCTGTCTTGTCTGTCTTGTCTGTCTTGCCTGTCTTGTCTGTCTTGTCTGTCTTGTCTGTCTTGTCTGTCTTGTCTGTCTTGTCTGTCTTGTCTGTCTTGTCTGTCTTGTCTGTCTTGTCTGTCTTGTCTGTCTTGTCTGTCTTGTCTGTCTTGTCTGTCTTGTCTGTCTTGTCTGTCTTGTCTGTCTTGTCTGTCTTGTCTGTCTTGTCTGTCTTGTCTGTCTTGTCTGTCTTGTCTGTCTTGTCTGTCTTGTCTGTCTTGTCTGTCTTGTCTGTCTTGTCTGTCTTGTCTGTCTTGTCTGTCTTGTCTGTCTTGTCTGTCTTGTCTGTCTTGTCTGTCTTGTCTGTCTTGTCTGTCTTGTCTGTCTTGTCTGTCTTGTCTGTCTTGTCTGTCTTGTCTGTCCATAACGTTATAAATGCTGATCTGCATATGAACATTCCATTAAGGAACGGGGGCAAACTTTTCACATATCAATGAGTGCTATGTGATTCAAGTTTAAACTCAACGATAAGGCGCCTCCTATTAATGGCTGAGCCCAAACGGCTTGCAGTAACGCGACACCTCTTTGGGGGGAAGTTTTTACATGGTGGCAGTTTTTACACCTTCTAGGCAGTTTGCACCCAATACAATTTGACACAGGACCGCTGCTTGAATCTGAGCAGTTCTTAGCATCTGCTTTTACATTGATTCATTCATATAGTCCGTCATAACTGAAATTCTTTTAGTTAAAGTTATGTTAAGGTGAGAAAAATGGTGCGGATATAAGTCAAACTAAAAAAATCCCTAATTGCCCTTAAGTTCTTCTCACAAACTTACTTCTTTTACAAATGAAAAGAAAAATTTGTCGTTAATGTTTAGAAGCACGTGTTTGTTTTTAAACCCTAATATTTATTGTCGAAACTTCTTTAAAAGTGTCCAAGATTACGAATTGCAGCGATTGACAAAATCGCTTGGTCCAGATAAATATCGATCCACCCTCATACACCGTATGAAATACTACGATGTGTGGAGAATTAAATAACAAAAATGTCATATCACTGTTCTTCGTTAGTTGGCATACAAATTCTCCCTACAACCAAAGTTATGGATTTGCGGTCATTGGCTTTTAACATGGGACACTGTCCGCCACTAGCAATTTGACAATTAAATTTTACACCACCTCAGTCGTAAGATTGAAAAAAAAATACATTTTAAAGAATTTAAGGCATGTTAGTGCACAATTAAAAACAAATGGCAAATAACTTTTGCTTAAATTCCCTCATCAAAGAGATTTATTTTGTAAATTTATTGAGGGAAATCATAATACACCCATCTCTTATTATCTCTGATAGTTTCTCTTTCTTCTCTTTTGTTCTCTTCTCTTATTGGGCACAAGTAACTGCCAGAGAGTAGTACATATTGAGAGTCAATTAAGATTAAAATATGAGAATATGAGAGAAACACTTCTCTTCAAAAAGTATCTCTCATTTTTTACAAGGTCACAGAACTGTTGTATGCAGGCTTCATATATTTTGCCCCCTGCTCTACTTACAAATCCTTGCTATGGAGTGTGATGCAAGGGGTCTGTTCCTTTCTGTGCTTACCTTTCTATCTTTCTATAAAGGCAAACAGGGCCATCTAACTGAGCAAATTTTATTTTACCGAAAGTCTGCAAGCCAAGACCAACGTAAACAAAACTTTATACCCTCCACCATAGGATGGGGGTAAACTATTGGATTGCCCAAAAAGTAATTGCGGATTTTTTAAAAGAAAGTAAATGCATTTATAATAAAACTTAGAATGAACTTTAATCAAATATACTTTTTTTACACTTTTTTTCTAAAGCAAGCTAAAAGTAACAGCTGATAACTGACAGAGGAAAGAATGCAATTACAGAGTCACAAGCTGTGAAAAAATTTGTCAACGCCGACTATATGAAAAATCCGCAAATACTTTTTGGGCAACTCAATAATATCGTCACTCTGTTAGTAACTCATCGAAATAATGATTTGAGACCCAAAAAAGTTCATATATTCATGATCGTCCTCCTTTGTCTGTCCGCCCGTCTGTCTGTCGAAAGCATTCTAACTTTCGAAGGAGTAAAGCTATATCTTTAAACTTTGCACAATTATTTCATATTAGTGCATGTTAGATGGGTTTATAAATGGCCCAAATCGGTCCATGTTTTAATATGGCTGCCATGTAAACCAATCTCCCAATTTGATTTCTTGAGCCTCTGAAGGGTGCAGTAATTATCCGATTTGCCTGCAATTTTGCATGGGGCCATGTATGGTCAATGGTAACTTGATATGGCTCCCACATAAACCGATCGCACGAATTGATTTCTTGATATTCTAGAGGGCACGACTACTATAAGAAAAGAAAAATGAAAATTTTAAGTAAGATATTCCGTGCCACTTACAAAATTCCCAATTGTTTTCCATACCACTCTCCTAACTTGATTCATGTTTGGTATTGTGTCCCCACCTAAGTGCAAATTTTGCCCATGAGCATTCCACTAAGGAAAAGGGGCAAACTTCTCACATATCAATGAGGGAGTCCGATTCAAGTTTAAGCTCAATAAAAAGGGGCCTTCTTTTTATAACCGAATCGGAAAGGCGTGCCGCAGTGCGACACATCTTAGGAGAGAAGTTTTTACATGACATTGTACCTCACAAATGTTGCCTGCGTTAGGAGGGGAAGTTTCTATCCGTTCCTTAGTGGAATGTTGGAATGCTGAAGAAGAAAAAGAGCTATCCGCTTTCTAATACTATGGGAAAACCAAGCCAGGTATCCCGCAATGGAGACTCTAGGCAGTGTCCTCCGGAGGTAGACAAAGTCGGGACAGGAACGAAGGAAGCCCGCACGGCCCCTGAGTCTTCATGGAGGACTGTGACTTCCAATAGGAGGGCTACAGCCATTACAGAAGGGCAAGAATAGTAAGCTGAGAATGGCAAGGAGCCACCCTCTTACGCCAGAGTGGCAAAGAAGCACAACAGAGATAAGCTGACTTATGCAGTTATCAATATCGGCAGTGCATCTGGTAGGATTCCAGCAGATCATCGGTCCCAAGTGGAGGATATGGTTAACGAACATGTGTCGAACTCTGTGGAAGGTCCACCCATACAAATGATGAGCTGCGAATATAGAGGGGACATTTTTACGCTGCGTTTTGCATCTACGGAATGTATTGAAACCTTCAAGCAGCTCGTCAGCTCGTTAGTAGTATTATGCACGTGGTTGTGCATAATACTACTAACCTACTACGGACTGAGGAGGGATTTGAACGGGTCTGCTATGCAGACGATGTTATAATACTTCTAATCCGAACCAGCTATGCAGTAGGGCCGAAAGGATCTTGCATATGGCATATGACTGAGCTAGACCCCGAGGTCTCAATGCTAACACAGAGAAGACTGGAATATGCCTGCTTCCGAGGAAGTGTCACATTCAGAAGCGTTCTGAGAAGGCTCCCTGATGTTCAGCACTATGTAGACGGGCCGTAGGCTCGAAATGGGGCCTGAATCCGAGGATAGTCCACTGGCTCTATAGGAGCGTGAAAAGACCAATACTTACTTACGCCTCAGTAGTTTGGTGAACTGCTATGGAGAAAAAGTGCAACATAAGGACCATAAAAGTTCAGAGAACATGTTGTCTTGGCAAAGGCGGAGCGATGAGAACTACCCCCATTAGGGCACTGGAGACTATTTTAATAGATATACGACCCATAGACATACAGATTACATATGAGACAGCCACTGCGGCTATGAGACTTAAGGCGATGGGAATGGATTGAGGATGGGAACAGCTCATATCATCACGGTATAATCGAGGCGACGATAGAAACCTGGAAGGAAGGGAAGAGGCTTCCGTATATCGGATATCTGAGACGACACTTGAGGTTCAGTGCGAGGCACTGTTGCCAGTGGCACTGTCTTAGACTGATGGAACCCTATTTTTGCCATCTGTAAGATCATGTTACACGGATGGATCAAAGCTGGGAGACAAAGTGGGCCTGGGGGTCTACATTGAGAACCCAGGGGCTGAGATCTGTTTTAGACTGCCTGACCATAATGTGGTCCGGGCGGAGATCCAGGTGGAGATCCGAGCGCAGATCCGAGCGCAGATCCGAGCGCAGATCCGAGCGCAGATCCGGGCGATCACGGAATACATGAGGTGCTGTGCTACTAACGCGAGGTCGTCGAGTGTGAACATCTTTACGGATGGCAAAATAGTCATCAGGGGGCATAACATGCAGGACGGTAAGGTCTAGAACAGTCTTGGAGTGTTAGAAGGAGATTAACGCCTTCTCTGAGGATGGCAAAATCCGCATCATTTGGGTGCCGGGCCATAACGGAGTAAGGGGGAATGAGGGGGCAGATGATTTGGCAGTGAAGGCCAGAGGACTGCCGTCGATAAACTTGGTTAATCCGAAGCCTTTCGGGTCCACACAGTCCGAGATAAGGGCGTGGGCGACAAACGCGAAACGGTTGGTTGGATGGCGAAAATCCTATGGGGAGATCTAAATAGTGAGAAGACACTTTGGAACAGCGAAACGGTCGGTTGGATCCAAATCGTGAGAAGATTTTAAAAGAAAGTAAGAAGGAGTTCTGTATAGTTTATGGTATCATAGGGGGACACTTATGCAAAATCGGTGCAGCAAGCGATAGCATGTGTAGGGCATGTGGGCAAGATGGTGTGAAGTTGGAGCATTTCCCATGTCATTGGCCGGCTTTGGCGGCTACCAGACACCGGTACTTAGGTGGGGACACCATATCAGACATGAACCACCTTAGGGGAGTGGTATGAAAAACAATTAAGGATTTTGAAAGTAGATCGGAATTCCTAACTTTGATTTTTTCTCGAAGTTACTTTTTAGTTTTTAGAATGCATAACAAGCCGATTACTGGCTAAGGTGTATATCCATAGCGACATGGGGTGGACTAATATCTGTACCCTCTTTTCAACCTAACCTAATCTAACCTACTGAGGAACGCGTATCACTCAGTGTCATCCTGCGGAGTCTTATTAATTTTGCAACATAAAGAGGGATCCAAAGCGGCTTTTTAGTCAATAACGAGATGGTAAGTGTTGACTTATTCTTCTCGGGTATTTTCCAGGATTTGGCATAATGTGAGAATATCTGGTCTATGGTGGGTTTGCCAGGTCTAAAGCCGCATTGATAGGGCCCAATTGTCTCATTGACTTTAGGTTTTAATCCTTCACACATTATGCTCGAGAGTATCTTGTATGCGATGGGGAGGAGACTTATCCCTCTGTAGTTGGCCCATTCCGTATTGTCTCCTTTCTTGTGTACGGGACATAGTATGCTGAGGTTTCAATCATCGGGTATGCGCTCTTATAGCCAGATTGCCTAGACAAGCTGATGCATACACCTTATCATCATGTCGCCTCTGGTCTTAAATAGTTCAGCGGGTAACCGGTCGGCTCCTGCTGCCTTGTTCTTCTTCAGTCGGTTTACTGCTACTTGGACCTCATTCTGGCTAGGAGGTAAACATTCTATACCCGTCGGCTACTGGTGCCTTGTTGTTCTTCAGTCGGGTCTTTGCTTCTTCTTCAGTTGGGTAAAATGTTCTTTCCATATCCTCAGCATGCTATCTTTGTCAGTTACCAGATTTCCTTCTTTGTCTCTGCAGTAGGATGTGCCAGCACATCGTCGCATAAAGCTAACCGCTTGCAATTTTTGCACAGATACTTCTTATTGATGTTGGTCGTTGGAGATTGTAAATGGATCACATCGGTTCAGATTTGGATATTGCCCGCATATAAACCGATCCCCGGATTTAATTTCTTGAGTCTCTAGAAGCCTCAATTTTCATTCTATTTGGCTGAAATTTGGAACAATAACTTGAGGTATGTCTTCCAACATCTGTGCCAAGTATGATTTGAATCGGTTCACAAACAGATGTAGTCCCCATATAAACCGATCCCCAGATTTGACTTTTGGAGCTCTTAGAAGCCTCAATTTTCATTCGATTTGGCTGAAATTTGGAACAAAGACTTGAGTTTTGAGTGCCAATATCCAAGCCAAGTATAATCCGATTCGGTTCACAAACAGATATAGCCCCCATATAAACCGAAGCCCCGATTTGATTTCTTGAGCCAACAGAAGCCTCAATTTTCATTCAATTTGGCTGAAATTTGAAACAAAGACTTGAGCTTTGACTTCCAACATCCATGCCAAGTATGATCTAAATCGGTCTATAAACAGATATAGCCCCCATATAAACCGATCCCCCGATTTGACTTCTTGAGCCCCTAGAAGACTCAATTTTCATCCAATTAGGCTGAAAATTGGAAAAGTAACTTGAGGTATAGCGTTCAATTTCCGTGCTAAATATGATCCGAATCGGTCTATAAACAGATATAGCCCCCATATAAACCCATCCCCCGATTTGACTTCTTGAGCCCTTAGTAGCATCAATTTTCATCCCATTTGGCTGAAATTTGGGACCATGACTTGAGTTTTGACTTTCAACGTCCATGCTAAGTATGATCCGAGTCGGTCCGTAAACAGATATTGCCCCCATATAAACCGATCCTCCGATTTGACTTTCATGCCTTAGAAGCCTAAAGTTTCACCTGATTGGGGTAAAATTTTATGACTTGTACATCAGTGACAAGTTTTATCCATATCGATCAATATGGAGTTTTGGGCCGCCCTAAGTACCGATAATCCGTAATGACGTCTTGAGACCAAAATAATTCAAATATAAACTCAGTCAATAAGGGTACATTTTTACCGGAATCCATGGTGGTGGGTACCCAAGATTTGGACCAGCCAAACTCAGCACGCTTTTAATTGCTTTAATTTTTTTTTTACTTAATTTTATTCATTTATATATTATTTTTTTTCTTTTTATTTCATTCCACATTTCATAATTTTTTTAATTTAATTTATTTATATATAATTTTTTTTCCTTTTTATTTCATTCCACATTTCATTATTTTTTTTAGGGTATTTTTACTTAATTTTTAAATTAGACCAAAAATTCCTTCACAATGCGTAATAAGTCTCTGCTACAAATATTCCCTTAAAAATGTCCTTCCAAATTGTTTGGAGAAAAAAATAAATTTTCCGAAAAAACTTTTTCTCTATAGTAAAGAAAGTAGAATTTTCTTAAAAATAAACTCAACAACTCAACAAAAAATGTGGGATATTTTCTCTTAATATCTTGGGCAAGGTCATTCGTTTGCTACTCTTCAAACATGTGGTCTTTATGCTGCAAAATCCCAATAACCTGCCATACACAACCAATACTAAAGTTCTCAAAAAGAGAGGGAAAGATACAACAAACAAAACAAAAAAAAGTTCTCTTATTTCTTATGCAAGGTTAGGTCATTGTTTTAGTGCAGACAAAATCATGAATGAGCTCGCTCTTTACGTTACACACAATAGCTTTGTTGAAGAGATATATTCTTGTTGTTGTCATTACCATACATTCTCATAGACAAGTGAGCTAAGAGAATAATTCTACTTAATTTAACACAAAAGGTGTTGCCAGAGTAAAATATAAAGAAACCTGATGGGACTGTGCAGCTGCTATTTAAAACTTATTGAATGTGTATTAGGGTGTATGACACAAAATCATTAAGGAAAAGAAAGAATAGAAAGACTCAAAAGTTGGGTGTAGCCAAATATTTAGTATGCCACGCAACCCATATCTCATAAACTAAGCGTCCTAGAGCAAAAATAAGGTTCAATATTTTGTTGGCAAATGGAAATTTTCATTTCGGAAATTTTATATGACCTAGAGCCAATACGTCCTTAATTCATGATCATTTCCATTCCAGAAGATATACCACACCCACCATGATTTGACGCATAGTACCTCACAAATGTTGCCAGCATTGCAAATGCATATTTTGCCCATGAACATTCCACTAAGGAACAGGGGCAAACTTCTCACATATCAATGAGTGCAGTCCGATTCAAGTTTAAGCTCAATGATAAGGGGCCTCCTTTTCATAGCCGTGTCGGAACGGCGTACAGCAGTGCGACACCACTTTGGAGAGAAGTTTTACATGGCATAGTACCTCACAAATGTTGCCAGCATTAGGAGGGCAAAACCACCGCTGGAAAATTTTTTCTGATGGTTTCGCCAGGATTCGAACCCAGGCGTTCAGCGTCATAGACGGACATGCTAACCACTGCGCTACGGTGCTGACGGTGTTGCCAGCATTAGAAGTGGTTAACTATCGATGAAAATTTGTATAGCCTCCACCATAGGCTGGGGGGGTATAATAATTTCGTGATGCGCTTTGTATTACCTCGAAATATGAGCCTAAGACCCCACAAAGTGTAAATATTCTTGATCATCAGGACATTTTAAGCCAATGTAGCTATGTTCGTCTGTATGTCCGTCCGTCCGTCTGTCCGTCCGTCCGTCTGTCTGTCCGTCCGTCCGTCTGTCCATCTGTCCGTTCGACCATCTGTTCGTCCGTCCGTCTGTCCGTCCGTCCATCTGTCCGTCCATCCGTCTGTCCATCCGTCCGTCCATCTGTCTGTCTGTCCGTCCGTCTGTCTGTCCGTCTGTCTGTCCGTCTGTCTGTTTGTCCGTCCGTTCGTCTGTCCGTCCGTCTGTCCGTCCGTCTGTCCGTCCGTCTGTCCGTCCATCTGTCCGTCCGTCTGTCTGTCCGTCCGTCTGTTCGTCCGTCTGTCCGTCCCTCCGTCTGTCCGTCCGTCTGTCTGTCCGTCCGTCCGTCTGTCCGTCCAACTGTGCGTCTGTCCATCTGTCCATTTGTCCGTCCGTCCGGACATACTTAGATCAGTACCGGGTGGATCTGGTCCTTAGAGACTGGATAAACCATATGCCAAGGAACAGGTGGATAAATTGTATGTCCCATGGCATAAATATAAGGGAGAAAGTGGCACAAGACACGCCACAGGGGGGCATTTTATCGCCCCTGCAATGGGAAACGACAATAAATGACCTATTGCGGATGCTTACTGAGGAGGCATTTTAACCCGTCTGCCTGTCAGACGATGTTATAATACTTCAAAGGGATAAGGATCCGAACGAGCTATGCAGATGGGCCGAAAGAGTCTTGCATATGGCATATAACTGGGCTAGACCCAGAGGTCTGAATCTTAACCCAGAGAAGACTGAAATATGCCTGTTCACGAACAAGATGAAGATGGGCCAATTTGACGCACCACGTTTCCTCAACCAAACGATTTCGATAAGACACAAGGTTAAATACTTAGGTGTGATGTGGGAAAGGAAACTGAATTAGAAATATCACATTCAGGAGAGTACTGAGAGGGCTCATGAAGGCTCAGATGTTGAAGACCATGTAGACGGGCCGTAGGCTCGAAATGGGGCCTAAATCTGAGTATTGGCCACTAACTCTACAGAAGCGTGATTAGACGAATACTTACTTACGCCTCAGTAGTTTGGTGAACTGCTTTGGTGGAAAAGTGCAACATAAGGACCATACAACAGGTGCAGAGAACATGGCGGAGCGATGACGACCACGCCCACTAGGGCACTGGAGACTATTCTAGACATTCCATTGACATACAGATTAAGTGTGAGGCAGCCACTGCGGCACTGGAGACTATTCTAGCTATCCGACCCATTGACATACAGATTAGGTGTGTGACAGTCACTGCGGTTATGACACTTAAGGCGATGGGAGAATGGATTGAGGATGGGAGCAGCTCAGCACAATCACGGTATAATCGAGGCAACGATAGGAAACCTGGCAGGAAGGGAAGAGGTTTCCGATCGGATACCTGAGCTAAACCTTGAAATCGAGTGCGAGGCACTGCTGCCATCGGCACAGTCTTGGGTTGACGGAGCCCTAGTATTGCCGTCTGGAAGATCACGTTACACGGATGGATCAAAGCAAGAGGACAGAGTGGGCCTGGGGGTATACATTGAGAACCCAGGGACTGAGATCTGTTTTAGACTGCCTAACCATAATACGGTCCTGCAGGCAAAGATCCAGGCGATCACGGAATGCGTGAGGTGGTGTGGTACTAACGCGAGTACGTCAAGTGTGAACATCTTTATGGACAGTACGGATGTCCATAAGGGCATTAACAAACAGGACGGTTAAGTCACGTACAGTCTTGCATTGTAAGTAGGAGATTAACGCCTTCTCTGAGGATGGCACAATCCGCATCGTTTGGTTGCCGGTCCCTAACGGAGTAAGGGGGAATGAAAGGGCAGACGATTTGGCTGTCAAGGCCAGAGGACTGCCGTCAATAAACTTGGTTAACCCGAAGCTTTTCGCGTCGACGCAGCCCGATTTAAGGGAGTGGGCGACAAACGCTCATGTAAGATTGTGAAACAGTTGGTAGGATGGCGAAAATCCTATGGGGTAATCCAGATCATGAGAAGACGGGCTATTACAAAAAGGAAATAAGAAGGAGGTCAGTAGAGCTATTGTTATCATAATGGGACACATAGGACTTCGAGCTCATTTGGGTAAAATCGGTGCGGCAAGTGATAGCATGAGTAGGGTATGCTGGGAAGATGATTATATGTTGGAGCATTTCCTTTGTTATTGCCCGGCTTTTGGGGCTAACACATAACGGCACTTAGGTGGGGACACAATACCAGACATGAACGAACTTAGGGGAGTGGTATTGAAAACAATTAAGGATTTTGTAAGTAGCACGGAATTCCTAACTTAAAATTTTCTTTTTAGAGGTTAAGAGTTGCACTAATCCGATTTTTTTTTGCCATAATCTTCAATACTGTATGCTCAACTCGAAAAATTTTTTCGCATCAAAAATTGAAAATTTTCATAAGGGGCCTTTGCTAAAAAAAAATGCTAAAAAAATAAAATGTGAAATTTTACATAATTTTGTTTATTGTACGATTCAGTTTCGAATTTCGAACTGCGGAATGCTGGAAAATGATTGAAATTCGAAAAAATGAAAGAGTTACAGCGTTTTTGACTTTGAAAATGACCTTGAATTTTTAAGCCAAAAAAGATTTGGTTTTGAGATGTTTTTCATAGAAAACTTTATATTATTGCTTCATCCAGGACGATTAGGGAAAGAGATTTTCCTCATGAATCCAACGGTATCTGAAAAATTGCAAAGTTTGCAAAACTAAGGAAGTTACAGCAAATGCAAACTCTTGTTTTTTTTTTTTTTTTTTTTTTTGAATTTTTATTCCCTACACCACTACTGAGTGCATTTGCTTGTAACACCCAGAAGGAAGAGAGATAGACCCCTTGATAAGTATACCGATCGACTCAGAATCACTTTCGGATTTGATTTTGCTATGCTCGTTTGTCCATGTTAATTTGTGTACAAAGTACAGGTCGCAATTTTCGTCCACATATATGTTCGACCGATTTGGGCTAATATTGCTATAACATAGTCATTTTTTAACAGATTATGTCGAAGAAGAGCAAGAAGGGTTTCCTCCTGATTCTCGACATAAGTGGTGAATTTCATAGAAATCGGTTCAGATTTAGATATAGCTGTCATATATGTATATTGCCCGATTTTTACTCCTGGAGCCACGCCATGCGCATTTATTGACCGATCTTGCCCAAATTTTGCACAACTCTTGAGATATTGTGCTGATATTTGGCACAGATACATCTTTTGGATACGTGCTGGTTAAGTTCTTGAACGGGCCAAATCGGTCCATATATTAATATATCTGCTATATAGACCGATTTTCCGATAAAGGGTCTAATGCCTCTAAATGCTTTATTTTTTCATCCGATTTCGCTGAAAGTTGAAACAGTGAGTAGTTTTAGGCCTCCCGACATCTGACCCAAAACTGGTTCAGGTCGGACTATATTTAGGTATAGCTGTCATATAGACCGATCTGCCGATAAAGGGTCTGAAGCCCATACAAGCTTTATTTTTGGTCCGATTTCGCTGAAATTTGAAACAGTGAATAGCTTAAGAATTCCCGACATCTGACCCAAAAAAGCTTTATTTTTTATCCGATTTCGCTGAAATTGAAAACAGTGAGTAGTTTAAGGCCTACCAACATCTGACCCAAACATGGTTTGGATCGAACTATATTTAGATATAGCTTCCATGTAGACCGATCTCCCGATAAAGGATCTGAAGCCCCTAAAAGCTTTATTTTTTATCCGATTTCGCTGAAATTGAAAACAGTTGGTTAATCTAAGTCTCCCGACAACTGACCTAAATAGGGTTCTGATCGGATTTTATTAAGATATAGCTGTCATATAGACTGATCTCCCGATTAAGTGTCTGAAGCTCATGAAATCTCATTAACTTTTTTTCTTTGCTATTTTTTTTTTAATTTATATTGTTTTATTTTTTTATTTTATTTCATTTTATTTTATCTTATTTTATTTTTTTTTTTTATTTCATGTTATTTTATTTTTTTTTATTTTATTTTATTTTATTTTTTTTTTATTTATTTTATTTTATTTCATTTTATTTTATTTTGGTTTATTTCATTTTTTTATTTTATTTTATTTAGTTTTATTTTATTTTATATTATTTTTTTTTTGTTTTATTTCATTTATTTTATTTTATTTTATTTTTATTTTATTTTGTTTTATTTTATTTTATATAATTTTATTTTATTTTATTTTATTTTATATAATTTTATTTTATTTTATTTTATTTTATTTTATTTTATTTTATTTTATATTATTTTATTTTATTTTATTTTATTTTATTTTATTTTATTTTATTTTATTTTATTTTATTTTATTTTATTTTATTTTATTTCATTTTATTTTATTTTATTTTATTTTATTTTATTTTATTTTATTTTATTTTATTTTATTTTGTTTATATTATTCTCATTTTTACTTGTTTTATTTTTTTTTTGTTTTTTCTTTCTATTTATTTCCCTCTCAGGGAAGTCCACTCAACACTTTTCCGTTAGCATACTTCCATGTTTTCCTCACTTGTCATTTATAACTTTTAGCATACTTTTAGGCTTAATGCCAAAACATCAATCTGCGTTTATGTCCAAACATTAAGCGCAAGCCGTAGAAACATAAGCAAATGAGATTTTCGTTTTTTTCTCGTCTTTCTTTCTATTTTTCTTGGTATTTCTTGGGTGGCTTTTGTTTTTCCATCCGCATAGACGCGTCACGTTTTTATAGTTAACATAAATTCAAGTGTTCTCGCGTGCAAGGATTTCCAAGAATTTTTCTAGACAAGAAAATAAAAGAGCAAAAAACACCAAAAAAAAGCAGGCAATAAAAGCCGACTGCCAAGATTTACTTTACAAAGCAAATCTGTTTTTTTTTGGCAGTAAAATGAATGTTGATTGAAGAAATTATTTGAGGTTTTTTTCTCAAGCACTTTTATTATGATTTTGGTTTTTTTTTTGGTGATTTCTTGAAAGAAGGTGATGAAGCAAACATTTGCCATATTAAAGCTGTCTGAGAATTTGGCAAAGGCTCTTAACAACGTTTTTTTGAAGGTAAGAAATGAACTGAAAGGCATGAACTGTTTTTTTTACCATAAGCTATAAAAATTGAAAAATTAAGTTTCAAGACAAAAATATTGAATGGAGAAATTATCATTTGCTGCATTTCTTTGTTTTGTGTTCTTTAACCTACTATAGGGATCTTGACAAATATTTGCCTTTTTTTAAGGATATTTATGGCAAACCCTTAAATTAAACACAAATTCTTTTGCACATTCTATGCGTGTCTGCAAATATAATTGCGAATTTAGATAAGCCAAATTATAAGTTACGACTTTGTTGGCCAAAAAAAGAAGGGCAAAGCTTTGGCTACTTTCCATTAGTGAAATTAAGGTCAAGTAAAGTGTCTGGACATTAATTTTTTTTGCTTTTATATTTTTCATGGAATATTAAAATGGGTTAATATCTTGGGTGCATGAGGACAACATGATAGTTCAGCTTCGGGAATTGAAAATCTCATTGAAAAAAAAAAAAAAGAAAATTTTTGGAGCATACTTTTCGGGATATTTAAAGATCGTAGAAAAACTAATTCCATTGTCTATTTTTATGTCTGCACAAGATGTTTGGAAATAGCTTATTTTGTAATTTGTTAAACTTTTTTCGATTTTCGACTTTTGACTAGGAAAACTAAATTATTTTGGACTAAGAACGCTTAAAAAATGCATAAAAATTCATTTCAGATTGAAATTCGGCAAAAAATTTCGATGTGAGAATTTTGAAAATTTGTTAAGGTTAGCTTAAATTTGATTTTATGAGAAAATCGTTTAAAAATTGGATTAGCAAACCTTCAAAGTGAAAATCTGAAGATGCATATATATGGGAACTATATCTTAAACTGAACAGAGTATAAGAAAATCCCTAGTGCAAAATTTCGTGAGAATCGTTTTACAAATGACGATGGAATAGATAGACGGACAGACAGACAGAGAGACGGTCATAGTTAAATCAAATCAGAAAGTGATTCTGAGTCGATCAGTATACTTATCAACGAAAGTCTATCTCTCTTCCTTTTGGGTGTTACAAACAATTTCACTTAATCATAATACCCTGTATAAAAAAGTGGTGTAGTGTATAAAAATTCGAAAATCTGATAAAGTTATACCAACTTGAAATTCATTTGGGCTAGGAAGTGGAAAAATTTGATTTTTTTTGCATTTTTAGTATTTTCAATAATATAACGAATGCGATTCCTAACAGTCATAGCAAGTATGAGTCAAAATGTTAAATAGCCTGTTACAGCTTTCATATAAACCGATTTCTCTATTAGTCTTCTACGGCCCTTCAAATTATTGAGTAATTCCTGATTTGGCTGAAATATAGTACTTTAAATACACATATGCGTTTCATATAACGTAATTTGTGTACATTTTTGGCAGTGTCCATGATGGTTGGTTCCGAATATTCGCATCGGCCGAATTTAGCACGTTTTTATACCCATCGCCATAGGATAGGGGTATAACAATCAAGCCACTCCGTTTATAACACCTCGAAGTATTCGGCCGTCCATCCATCCGCCCGTCCGTCCGTCCGTCCTTCCGTCCATCTATCCATCCGTCCGTCCATCCATCCATCCGTCCGTCCGTCCATCCATCCGTCCGTCCATCCGTCCTGTCCGTCCATCCGTCCGTCCGTTCGTTCAACCGTCCATTCATCCTTCCGTCCGTCCGTATATCCGTCCGTCCGTCCGTATATCCGTCCGTCCGTCCGTTCGTCCTTCCGTACGTCCATCCGTCCGTCGATCCGTCCGTCCATCTGTCCGTCCATCCGTCCGTCTATCCGTCCATCCATCCATCCGTCCGTCCGTTCGTCCTTCCGTCCATCCGTCCGTCCATCCGTCCGTCTATCCGTCCATCCGTCCGTCTATCCGTCCGTCTATCCGTTCATCCGTCCGTCTATTCGTCCATCCGCCCGTCTATCCGTCCATCCATACGTCCGTTCTTCCTTCCGTACATCCGTCCGTCCGTTCTTCCTTCCGTCCGTCTGTCCGTCCATCCGTCCGTACGTTCTTCCTTCCGTCCGTCTGTCCGTCCATCCGTCCGTCCGCCCGTCTGTCCGTCCGTCCGTCCGTTTGTCTATCCGTCCGTCTGTTCATCCATCCGTCCGTCCATCCGTCCGTCCGTTTGTCCATCCGTCCGTCAGTTTGTCCATCCGTCCGTCCGTCCGTCCATCCGTCCGTCCATCCGTCCGTCCATCCTTCCATCCATCCGTCCGTCCATCCGTCCGTCCATCCGTCCGTCCGTCTATCCGTCCGTCCGTCCATCCGTCCATCCGTCCGTCCGTCCGTCCATCCGTCCATCTATCCGTCCGTCTATCCGTCCGTCTATCCGTTCATCCGTCCGTCCATACGTTCGTCCATCCGTCCGTCCGGTTGTCCTTCCATCCGTCCGTCCGTCCGTTCGTCCAACCGTCCGTCCTTCCATCTATAACCGGATATAATTCCCATGTAAACCAGTCTGTCAATCATCCTTGTTCGATTCCTACAAGCTTTAATCTTTGCTGGTTTGACAGAAGTTTGGTATGTAGAATATAATTATGCCCTTCAACAAAATTTATTTTTTACATATTTTTAGCAGAACCCATGGCCCCGCCGAACTAAGCACGCTTTTACTTGTCATTTGTTCATTTACTTCTTTTTCTTTCCAGGTTGCCGCAATGGGCAAGACGAACCTCCAAGTGAGCCTTTCTTATGGGGTGGGCTACCGTTCAAGCTATTATTAGAAAATGTTAATTGGGGAAAAATATATCTGTTTTCTACAAATTGTGCATTTTGTGGGCTGAATATTAATATCAGAACAAAAAAAATCCTCTTACATGTTCTTTGTCTTAAGACTTTAAAATAAATTTTCCAGACATTTTGTGCCTTAAGTCATAAGGCAAAGGATTGAAAAAAAAGCTACTGCTACTTTTCACACCACCACAGACATTGCATTGTTTCCTAAGGGTATCTTAAAAGCAATGAAATCTTGTTATAATTCCTAGTCTACAACTTGGTATACAAAATACGAAAAAATGCAGCATACTTTTAGGATTCCCAATGAAATGGTTAAAGAATAATTTAACGAAATATATGCTTAAGGTACAAATTTTTTTAATTGAAATTTCAAAATTAAGTCCTCTAACAAAGCAATCCCTCGCTTCCTTTGGTAGCTCTAGGATTTTGTTGTTCAATGACCCCTCAAAAAATTCTCATCATTTTTTCACACCTCCCACAAATCTTCCACCATATACCACATGAAAAAAATCTCTCTTTGGTCTTTTAATGATTACAACCATCTCTTTAAGTCGCTTAGTATGCAATACGTGTAGTTTATATCATGTCCTTGCTTGAGTGATTATTTGACAAATATTTTTGCTTGTCTTTGTTTAATGTTATGAAGCAAAGAAGTTAAATTTTATGATTTCTTTTATATAAATGCGGGCTGCAGTACCATTTTTTCCTAGCTTCCTTTTTCTATTCTATACATCGTGTCTTTTTTTTTGGGGTATTTTACTTAAATCGTGCAATAATTAAATTCACTCACGAACATTTCCAAGACATTACACAGGGCATGGTGTATTGGTTGAAAGGAAGTTCAACGAGGCTGGTATGAAAAATGGGAAACATGGAAAGAATGATTAAACAAAATTTACCCCCCATTGGTGAAGACAAATTTTTAAGAATTTTTTCTCTTAAGAAAAAAATTCCAGTAATTTTTTATTAAAGGCAAAATTTCAAGATATTTTTTCTTACAATGTGTTTTTATTATTTATTTATTAAGCTGGACAGGTCTCTCTGTATACGCCTTCCTTCACTCTCTTATTTTATCTGAGCTTCATACTGGAACGGTCAAGAAATAAGTCCTGTTTGGGCGCGATGGTACGGCCTTTTAGATATTTCGCCTCAATGTGGATATCATATATTGGGTTGCCCAAAAAGTAATTGCGGATTTTTCATATAGTCGACGTTGACAAATTTTTTCACAGTGGTGGGGGTGGTGGATGTGGTGGGCGCCTCAGACACCAAGGAATACAATTTTACGTCAGATTTATGCTATTCAATATCTTTACACACATTGCTCAAAGCAGTAAAAGTTTCCTGTTGGGTGGTGTCTTTTGGGGATGGGGAAGTCCCGTAGGCACCTAGGAACAAATTCTTATAACAGATGTGTACTCAACTTCCAAACACCTTTCATTTGATACACATATAGTCCCAATCGGTGAACATGTCCTGTTGAGGGGTTTTAGGGGGTTGGGGAGGGAGGAACGCCTCAGACACAAAGGTGTACATTTTTATATGAGATTTGATCTCTACTTTTAAATACCTTCCATTTGATACCCATATTAACCAAAGCGGTAAAAGTGTCCTTTTGGGTGGTGTTTTTGGGAGTGGGGAACCCCCCGAATACATTGGGAGAAATTTTTATACCAAGTTCTTACTCTACTCTTAAACACCTTTCATTTGATACCCATATTGTCCAAATCGGTAAACATGTCCGTTCGAATGGGTTATGGGATGGGGCGTCCCCCCAGGTTCGTCCAAATGTCGAAATGACGGTAGTGGCGAACGCGTAAAGCTAGCCACTTGAAATTTTGCACAGTTACTTACTATTGATGAAGGTCGTTGGAAATTGCAAAGGGGCCATATCGGTTCAGATTTAGATATAGCTTCCATATAAACCGATATCCCAATTTGACTCCTTGAGCCCCTGGAAGCCGCAATTTATAACCGATTTGGCTGAAATTTTGCACAAAGTGGTCTGTTATGACTACCAACAACTGCGTAAAGTACGGTTCGAATCCGTCTATAACCTGATATAGCTCCCATATAAACCGATCTCCCGATTTGATTTCTTGAGTCCTTACAAGCCGCAATTTTTGTCCGATTTGACGGAAATTTCGCATGTAGTATTTTGTTATGACTTCCAACAACTGTGTCAAGTACGGTCCAAATCAGTCTATAACCTGATATAGCTCCCCTATAAACCCATCTCCCGATTTTAATTCTTGAGCCTTTAAAATCCACAATTTTTATCCGATTTGAGTGAAATTCGGCATGTAGGGTTCTGTCATGACTTTCAACAACTTTTTCGAGTACGGTGCAAGTCGCTCTATAACCTGATATAGCTCCCATATAAACCGATCTCCACATTTGACTTCTTGAGCCTTTAAAGCCGCAGATTTTGTCCGATTTGGCTGTAATTTAGCATGTAGGGATCTGTTATGACTTCCAACAACTGGAGGACTGAAAGGAAGACTGAAAGGAGCACTGAAAGGAGAACTGAAAGGAGGACTGAAAGGAGGACTGAAAGGAGGACTTAAAGGAGGACTGAAAGGAGGACTGATAGGAGGACTGAAAAGAGCACTTAAAAGAGGACTGAAATGAGGACTGAAGGGAGAACTGAAAGGAGAGCTGAAAGTAGGACTGAAAGAAGGACTGAAAGGACAACTGAAAGGAGGACTGAAAGGAGGACTGAAAGGAGGACTGAAAGGAGCACTTAAAAGAAGACTGAAAGGAGGACTGAAAGGAGGTCTGAAAGAAGGACTGAAAGGAGGACTGAAAGGAGGACTGAAAGGAGGACTGAAAGGAGGACTGAAAGGAGGACTGAAAGGAGGACTGAAAGGAGGACTGAAAGGAGGACTGAAAGGAGGACTGAAAGGAGGACTGAAAGGAGGACTGAAAGGAGGACTGAAAGGAGGACTGAAAGGAGGACTGAAAGGAGGACTGAAAGGAGGACTGAAAGGAGGACTGAAAGGAGGACTGAAAGGAGGACTGAAAGGAGGACTGAAAGGAGGACTGAAAGGAGGACTGAAAGGAGGACTGAAAGGAGGACTGAAAGGAGGACTGAAAGGAGGACTGAAAGAAGGACTGAAAGGAGGTGGGTTTTTAAGATTCAGCCCGGCTGATCTTAGCACGCTTTTATTTGTTAATGGATTATTTTCAAAATATTTTCTCTTAAGAAAAAAACTTCAAAGGTTGTTTTTCTTAACATAAAAATCTCAAGCAATTTCCTATTAAAAAAATATTTCAAGGAATTTTTTTTTCTCAAATACAAAATTTGCAGGACAATTTCTACAAGAAGACCACCCCCAAAAAGAAGATTTCACATGTCAATCATATGTTCTACCTTTCCATTATTTAACTATTAACACCATCCTAACAATTATGCAACCACTAAGAAAATATCCCCTCTTCACCGCCAACCCTATTTTGTTCTCTCCCTCTCGACTTCCTTTGTTTTATTCTCATGCAAGACGAAGCGATAACAGTTTTTAATTTCGCATAAAACTTTTGACACTTCCTCCCTCGATCATCCATGTCTAATGGCCTTTTTTCCACCCCCCCTCCCTTCATCATATGTTTGCTTAAAATATGCTCCCCCTCATAAGAGGGAATTTCTTTAGAATTATGTGACGCTTAGAGAATTCCATTCAACATTTTTAGCTGAAGTAGCAAAAAAGCATGTTGTTGTCTGTTTCCTTCACACACACACACACACACCCACACATACTCACATTCTTATACATCTTGCGACAACAGCTCTTGACTCGCTTGGCTTCTAAACTTTTGTGAAGCATCATTGTTGTTATTTTGGCCATAATGAGCTGGCAGAGCATGAAAATAGTTGGTGCTTTTAACCTTTTACCCCTGCTGTTGCCAGAAGCTGAGCATTCAAGAAGCTCAAAAAAGTGTTACTATGTCCTTAAGCTTAAGGTTTTTTTCTCTCCCCAATTTGCCAGTTCCCCCAGTTCCTACAACTTGAGACTTCAACAATGACAAAGTTGGCGATTGTTGTTACCATTTATTGTTGCTGCTAATGGTTTGGGTCTACTAAATATTTTTGTAGTCAGCCCACCAGCTGGCAGGCGGCTGGCCTGACTTCACTTGACTTGTTTTCAGCATGAGCTGTAGCTGTTAATGTTGCCTTCAAACTGTTTCTAATGTTGCACATAATGTAGATGAGGGAATGATGTTGTGTGTGTGTGTGTGTATGTGTGCGTGAGCCTGCGTGCTGAAGTGCGTGATGATATATGTCCTGTTGAGCTGAGCCAAAGGATACGTGTTGTTATGTGTTTGCATTTCGTATTTCAATGATTGCAAAGTGTCAGAGAGTGTTGCTACGTGTATTGGCACAAACTTTTGATGTTGCTGATTTTCATCATTGTCTTCCTCTCGCATGTTTTGGCATCTTATTTACGTGCAACACAAGTTTTTGTCAAGTGACACCGAGACAGACAGACCGACACAACACCAAGAAATAGAGAATATGAATTTTGTTTTGGGGCCAAAAAACTTTGTTTTGATATAGGATGGAGAGAAAAGTTGCAAATTTATTGGACATGAGGTTATGAATGTGAAAACACTAGCGGACAAAAAACTATGTCCATCATTGCTTGGTCAGATATTAAGGTGGTATGCACACAATGGCAGAAATATGAAGAAGGATGTAAGGACTAAAAGGCAGTTGGAGGCAGAAACTGAAGAAAGGTAGGTTTGAAAGTTGAGTTGAGTGATGAATGGTAAGTAACTAAGATAAAAAATTGAAAAATGAATGGAATAAATGTCGAAAGATGGACAATGAGATGGAAGATTAGACTGAAGGATACAAGAATAGGGGTAAGGCTTGATCACAAGAAGAGAAGAAAGTTCTAATGGTTGGAGAAAGTGCGAAAAAGGACGAAAATTTGGTGCAAAAACAAAGGAATGGGATGTCAAAAAAATGAGGGCAAGAAGGACGGACAAGGTTGTAGGCTGAGAAACAACATTAAGAAAGTCTTAAGGGCTCAAAGACGATAGGGCGTGGAAAGGTTGTGAAATCTCAAGGTTTCTCATGAACCTCCCAATAAATAAAACCGGAAAAACTTGCAGCATGTTGATGAGTGATGTCAATTTCAAGTTCTACATCGATGATGTAACCGAGTCAAAGCCTCACATATGTTGCCAACATTAAGGAACGGATTTAAAACCCTGACAAATTTTCCTAATTTTTCCAAGACCAAGCAATAGTAAGAAAATATTTTTCCCATGTTCTACGCTGGAACTGGCTATAGGAATTGGACGTTTGGCTGAATGTAGGACAGGTGACTAAAAAGAGGATTGAAAGAAGGACTGAAAGGAAGACTGAAAGAGGGAGTGAAAGAAAGACTGAAAGGAGGACTGAAAGAAGAACTGAAAGGAGGACTGAAAGAAGGACTAAAGGAGGACTGAAAGGAGGACAGGACGACTGAAAGAAGAACTGAAAGGAGGACTGAAAGGAGGACTGAAAGGAGGACTGAAAGGAGGACTGAAAGGAGGACTGAAAGGAGGACTGAAAGGAGGACTGAAAGGAGGACTGAAAGGAGGACTGAAAGGAGGACTGAAAGGAGGACTGAAAGGAGGACTGAAAGGAGGACTGAAAGGAGGACTGAAAGGAGGACTGAAAGGAGGACTGAAAGGAGGACTGAAAGGAGGACTGAAAGGAGGACTGAAAGGAGGACTGAAAGGAGGACTGAAAGGAGGACTGAAAGGAGGACTGAAAGGAGGACTGAAAGGAGGACTGAAAGGAGGACTGAAAGGAGGACTGAAAGGAGGACTGAAAGGAGGACTGAAAGGAGGACTGAAAGGAGGACTGAAAGGAGGACTGAAAGGAGGACTGAAAGGAGGACTGAAAGGAGGACTGAAAAGAAGGACTGAAAGGAGGACTGAAAGGAGGACTGAAAGGAGGACTGAAAGGAGGACTGAAAGGAGGACTGAAAGGAGGACTGAAAGGAGGACTGAATGGGGGACTGAAAGGAGGACTGAAAGGAGGACTGAAAGGAGGACTGAAAGGAGGACTGAAAGGAGGACTGAAAGGAGGACTGAAAGGAGGACTGAAAGGAGGACTGAAAGGAGGACTGAAAGGAGGACTGAAAGGAGGACTGAAAGGAGGACTGAAAGGAGGACTGAAAGGAGGACTGAAAGGAGGACTGAAAGGAGGACTGAAAGGAGGACTGAAAGGAGGACTGAAAGGAGTACTGAAAGGAGGACTGAAAGGAGGACTGAAAGGAGGATTGAAAGGAGGACAGAACGGAGGACTGAAAGGAGGACTGAAAAGAGGACTGAAAGGAGGACTGAAAGGAGGACTGAAAGGAGGACTGAAAGGAGGACTGAAAGGAGCACTGAAAGGAGGACTGTAAGGAGGACTGAAAGGAGAACTGAAAGGAGGACTGATAGAAGGACTGAAAGGGAGACTGAATGGAGGACTGAAAGGAGCACTGAAAGGAGGACTGAAAGGAGGACTGAAAGGAGGACTGAAAGGAGGACTGAAAGGAGGACTGAAAGGAGGACTGAAAGGAGGACTGAAAGGAGGACTGAAAGGAGGACTGAAAGGAGGACTGAAAGGAGGACTGAAAGGAGGACTGAAAGGAGGACTGAAAGGAAGACTGAATGGAGGACTGAAATGAGGACTAAAAGAAGGACTGAAAGGAGGACTGAAAGGAGGACTGAAAAGAGGACTGAAAGGAGGACTGAAAAGAGGACTGAAAGGAGAACTGGAAGGAGGACTGAAAGGAGGGCTGAAAGGAGGACTGAAAGGAGGACTGAAAGGAGGACTGAAAGGAGGACTGAAAGGAGGACTAAAAGGAGAACTGATAAGAGGGCTGAAAGAAGGCTTAAGAGAGGATTGAAATAACGGATAAAACAAGTAAAAGCGTGCTAAGTTCGGCCGGGCCGAATCTTATATACCCTCCACCATGGATCGCATTTGTGGAGTTCTTTTCCCAGCATCTCTTCTTAGGCAAAAAAAGGATATAAGAAAAGATTTGCTCTGCTATTAGAGCGATATTAAGATATGGTCCTGTTTGGACCAAAATTAAATTATATTTATGTTGGAGATGTCAGCCAATTCGAATAAGAATTGCGCTCTTTGTGGGCTCAAGAAGTAAAATAGAGAGATGGTATTATATGGGAGCTGTATCGGACTACAGACCAATTCAGACCATAATAAACACGTATGTTAATGGTCATGAGAGAATCCGTCGTACAAAATTTCAGGCAAATCAGATAATAATTGCGACCTCTGGAGGCTCAAGAAGTCAAGATCCCAGATCGGTTTATATGGCAGCTAAATCATGTTATGAACCGACTTGTACTTTAGATGATATGACAGCTATATCAGGTTATGAATCGATTTGAACCATATTTCGCACATTTATTGGATATCATAACGAAACACGTCGTGCAAAATTTCATTCCAATCGGATAAGAATTGCGCACTCTACAGGCTCAAGAAGTCAAGACCCATGATCGGTTTATATGACAGCTATAACAGGTTATGGACCGATTTCAACCATACTTGGCACAGTTGATGGATATCATAACAAAATACGTCGTGCAAAATTTCATCCAAATCGGATAAGAATTGCGCACTCTAGAGGCTCAAGAAGTCAAGACCCAAGATCGGTTTATATGGCAGCTATATCAAAACATGGACCGATATGGCCCATTTACAATACCAACCGACCTACACTTATAAGAAGTATTTGTGCAAAATTTCAAGCGGCTAGCTTTACTCCTTCGTAAGTTAGCGTGCTTTCGACAGACAGACGGACGGACAGACGGACGGACATGGCTAGATCGACATAAAATTTCACGACGATCAAGAATATATATACTTTATAGGGTCTCAAACGAATATTTCGAGTAGTTAAAATCAGAATGACGAAATTAGTATACCCCCCATCTTATGGTGGAGGGTATAAAAATTGTCATAAAAATTAAAACCGGACGACAGGTGTTAGGACAGACAAAAGTTAAGACTAAGAAAACGTAAATGGGCTCGTATTCTACCAATCCCAATAATCTTTGTAGAATTCTTCCGTACAGGCATATTTTTCGGCCTGGAGACGAAGCCTATTGAAATTGGAAAAAAATCGGTTCAGATTAAGATATAGCTTCCATATAAATGTTCGTCCGATTTGAGGTAATAATGCAATAAAATTGTCATTTATTATCCGACTCTCTCGAAATTTGGCAGTAAGGATTTTCTTATGACTCTCGATATCACTGGTGAATTTCATAGAAATCGGTTCAGTTTTAGATATAGCTGCCATATATATATATATATTGCCCGATTTTCACTCTTAGAGCCACTACAAGCGCATTTATTGAGCAATCTTCCTAAAACTTTGTACAACGTTTTCATCGATGACTTCCACAATATCTACAAAGTTAAGTCGAAATTGGTCTAAATTTATATATAGCTCCCATATATATATATTCGTCCGATTTGCAGTAATAATGCAATAAAATGGTTATTTATTAACCGATGCTCTCAAAATTTGAGGAGAAGGATTTTCTTACAACTCTCAACAAGACTGGCGAATTTCATAGAAATCGATTCAGATTTAGATATATCTCTCATACATAAATTTCGCCCGATTTTCACTCTTAGAGCCACTACAAGGGCATTTATTGACCAATCTTCCCAAAACTTTGTACAACGCTTTTTCCGACGATTTCTACAATATTTGGAAAGTTTGCTTGAAATCGGTTCAGATTTAGATATAGCTCCCATATATATGTTCGTCCGATTTTGACAAATATTGCCATAAAGTGCTCATTTGTTAACCGATTCTCTCGATATTTAGAATGAAGGATTTTCTTGTGACTCTCGACATTACTGGTGAATTTCATTGAAATCGGTTCAGATTTAGATATAGCTGTCATATATGTATATTGGCCGATTTTTACTTCTAGAGCCACTGCACGCGTATTTATTGACCAATCTTACAAACATTTTGCACAACGCTTTCCTCGATAACTACAGCATTATTTAAGAAGTTTGGTCAAAATCGGTTCAGATTTAGATATAACTCCCACATATATCTTCCTCAAATTTTGGGAAATTTGCAATAATGTTGTCATTTGGACCGCCGAGGTCCATCAAAATTGATTCAGAATTGGATTTAGGTCCCATATTGTACTTGTAGGGTAGGTGTAGGGTATTATACAGTCGGCACCGCCCGATTATTACCCCTGCTTTACTGTTTTTTTTTTTTTAATTTGTCTTTTTCCGCAAACTTTGTGATCAGAAACAATTTTCCTCTATAACTACAAATTGAGGGTTTTCTTAATACTTCAGCAGCTATTCCCATGTATTTAAGTTATTTTTCATAACAACATTTTGGTTTGTTCTAAAAATAATGAAATATTTAATAGAATTAATTACTTCTTGCCTACTAAGCACTAATGACTATTGTAGTAGTTTCCATAGGCAACACCACCTACACGTATGATTGATATTAGCTCATTAATAACACTTATACGCAACGTATGCCTGGAAACAGACCTTTTAATTTCAACAACCTTTTGTGGTTTTAAACTTTCGCAAGCACACTAAAATGTTCATTATATGCCAAGCATATCCCATTTTTCTCACCATGAAATGCCAAAAAATACGTAACATTTACCTTGCAACCAAAAAAAAAAAAAAAAAAAAAAAAAACGAAAAAAGAAGAGGCAGCTAGCAAGAACTAAATACAACATTATCCTTGGCAGCAAATATTTAATGATGCGGTTAAAATAAAACAAAAATTCCGCAACATGTGTGTGCTTCATTAAAATTAATGTAGCAAACATTAAATTTTCCCCCCTAAAGGTGAAAAATCTTAATTTTCAAACCCTGCACCACCAGCACCACCACCACCATCATCATCAACTTGTTCTTATATTTCTTGAGAAAAGATAGCACAAACTTTCCTCCCCCTTGCTACTCTGACAAGAATTGATCTTGGTTCATACACATACACACATTTTCACACCGAAACGCAAGTTTCAAATGTCAAAAGTTAAGCTAAAGCATTAAAGGCAAGGCTAAGCAAAGCAAAGCAAAGCGTAATGCTATGCAAGGCAAACAAACGTCTCTAAATGCCGTGACTGACAAGTGCCAGCAGGCCAAAGTTGTGAAAGGAATAATTTGATTTGGAAAACTTTAAATTGAAACTGAAACTTGACAATTACAAATGTCAAATCTTCCCTGTGTGCAGTTGCCGGAGCAAAAGATTGCAAAAAGAAGGACAAATGGAATGCCATACAAATCAATGACAGTGACAACATCCGCCTTTTGGGGAAGGGGCAAGATCAAGATGCCATAGAAAAAGGTTTTTCCTTTTAAAGGGAGGTAAGATGAACAAGAGTAATGCGATTCAAGGAAATTTCTTTGGGACCTTCATAGAGAAAGGAAAATTAGGACAAATAAATTAAAATTCAATTAAATTTAAGATTCTTTTGTATAACCACTCGTCTCAGATTCGCCATGAGTCGCAATATATTGGAGTCCTCCATAAACAAAATGTTAATGGCAGACGATATTGAAAAAATTTTTTTCCCATCGAAAATTTAAAATTTTGGAAAGGATTACCCCTTTGCTAAAAAAATTCCAAAAAAATAAAATATTACATTTCAAGGAATTTTGATTATTTTAGGATTCATATTCGAATTCTGCGGAATGCCTTACAAAATTCTAAATTCGAAAAAATGAAGGAGTTACAGCGTTTTCGAATATAAAAATTACCTTGACAATTTTAGGCCCAAAATAAATCGAGTTTAACGACTTTTTGCATAGAAAACTTTGAGCTATTGCTTCAACAACGGAAAGAGCTTTACGCCACGACTCCAATGGTGTTTTCAAAATTTCAAAGTTCCAAAATCTAAGGAAGTTACAGCAGTTTCGAACTAACATCGAATTTTTTTAAATTTTTTCGATATCAATTATGCGATTTTGAGCTTGTTTTTGAAGGAAACAACACGTTAATTGCACTAAACCTCATTTTTCGCCATAAACATCAATGCTGCATATTCAACTCAAACAATTTTTTCCCATAAAAAAATAGAAAATTTTTGAAAGGGTTACCCCTTTGCTAAAAAAATGCAAAAAAAAAATATTAAATTTCAAGGAATTTTGATTATTTTAGGATTCATATTCGAATTTTGAACTGCGGAAGGCTTTAGAATTTTCTAAATTCGAAAAAATGAAGGAGCTACAGCGTTTTCGAACATAAAAATGACCTTGAAAATTTTAAGCCCAAAATAAATCGATTGTTGCGACTTTTTGCATAGAAAACTTTGAGGTATTGCTTTAACCAGCACCACTACGGAAAGAGCTTTACGTCACGAATCCAATGGTGTTTTCAGAATTTCGAAGTTCAAAAATCTAAGGAAGTTACAGCAATTTCGAACTAACATCGATTTTTTATATTTTTTCGATATCAATTATGCGATTTTGAGCTTGTTTTTGAAGGAAACAAGACGGGAGTTGCGCTAAACCTCATTTTTCGCCATAAACATCAATGCTGCATACTCAACTCAAAGAATTTTTTCCCATCAAAAATTGAAAATTTTGGAAAGGGTTACCCCTTTGCTAAAAAAATGCCAAAAAAATAAAATATTAAATTTGAAGGAATTTTGATTATTTTACGGTTCATATTCGAATTCTGAACTGCGGAATGCCTTAAAAGTTTCTAAATTCGAAAAAATGAAGGAATTACAGCGTTTTCGAACATAAAAATGACCTTGAAAATTTTAAGCCCAAAATAAATCGAGTTTTACGACTTTTTGCATAGAAAACTTTGAGGTATTGCTTCAACCAGCACCACTACGGAAAGAGCTTTACGTCACGAATCCAATGGTGTTTTCAGAATTTCGAAGTTCGAAAATCTAAGGAAGTTACAGCAATTTCGAACTAACATTGATTTTTTTATATTTTTTCGATATCAATTATGCGATTTTGAGCTTGTTTTTGAAGGAAACAACACGGGAGTTGCACTAAACCTCATTTTTCGCCATAAACATCAACGCTGCATACTCAACTCAAAAAATTTTTTCCCATCAAAAATTTAAAATTTTGGAAAGGGTTACCCCTTTGCCAAAAAAAATGCCAAAAAAATAAAATATTAAATTTCAAGGAATTTTGATTATTTTACGATTCATATTCGAATTCTGAACTGCGGAATGCCTTAAAAGTTTCTAAACTCGGAAAAATGAAGGAATTACACCGTTTTCGAACATAAAAATGACCTTGAAAATTTTAAGCCCAAAATAAATCGATTTTTACGACTTTTTGCATAGAAAACTTTGAGGTATTGCTTCAACCAGCACCACTACGGAAAGTGCTTTACGTCACGAATCCGATGATGTTTTCAGGATTTCGAAGTTCGGAAATCTAGGGAAGTTACAGCAATTTCGAACTAACATCGATTTTTTTGCATTTTTTCGATATCAATTATGCGATTTTAAGCTTGTTTTTGAAGGAAACAAGACGGGAGTTGCGCTAAACCTCATTTTTCGCCATAAACATCAATGCTGCATACTCAACTCAAAAAATTTTTCCCATCAAAAATTTAACATTTTGGAAAGGGTTACCCCTTTGCCAAAAAAATGCCAAAAAATAAAATATTAAATTTCAAGGAATTTTGATTATTTTACGATTCATATTCGAATTCTGAACTGCGGAATGCCTTAAAAGTTTCTAAATTCGAAAAAATGAAGGAACTACAGCGTTTTCGAACATAAAAATGACCCTGAAAATGTTAGGCCCAAAATAAATCGATTTTTACGACTTTTTGCATAGAAAACTTTGAGGTATTGCTTCAAACAGCACCACAATGGAAAGAGCTTTACGTCACGAATCCAATGGTGTTTTCAGAATATCGAAGTTCGAAAATCTAAGGAAGTTACAGCAATTTCGAACTAACATCGATTTTTTTATATTTTTTCGATATCAATTATGCGATTTTAAGCTTGTTTTTGAAGGAAACAAGACGGGAGTTGCGCTAAACCTCATTTTTCGCCATAAACATCAATGCTGCATACTCAACTCAAAAAATTTTTTCCCATCAAAAATTTAAAATTTTGGAAAGGGTTACCCCTTTGGCAAAAAAATGCCAAAAAAATAAAATATTAAATTTCAAGGAATTTTGATTATTTTACGATTCATATTCGAATTCTGAACTGCGGAATGCCTTAAAAGTTTCTAAACTCGGAAAAATGAAGGAATTACACCGTTTTCGAACATAAAAAGGACCTTGAAAATTTTAGGCCCAAAATAAATCGATTTTTACGACTTTTTGCATAGAAAACTTTGAGGTATTGCTTCAAACAGCACCACAATGGAAAGAGCTTTACGTCACGAATCCAATGGTGTTTTCAAAATTTCGAAGTTCGAAAATCTAAGGAAGTTACAGCAATTTCGAACTAACATTGATTTTTTTATATTTTTTCGATATCAATTATGCGATTTTAAGCTTGTTTTTGAAGGAAACAAGACGGGAGTTGCGCTAAACCTCATTTTTCGCCATAAACATCAATGCTGCATACTCAACTCAAAAAATTTTTTCCCATCAAAAATTGAAAATTTTGGAAAGGGTTACCCCTTGCCAAAAAAATGCCAATAAAATAAAATATTAAATTTCAAGGAATTTTTATTATTTTACGATTCATATTCGAATTCTGAACTGCAGAATGCCTTAAAAGTTTCTAAATTCGAAAAAATTAAGGAACTACAGCGTTTTCGAACATAAAAATGACCTTGAAAATTTTAGGCCCAAAATAAATCGATTTTTATGACTTTTTGCATAGAAAACTTTGGCATTCCGCAGTTCAGAATTCGAATATGAATCGTAAAATAATCAAAATACCTTGCAATATAATAATTTATTTTTTTTAACATTTTTTTGGGAAAGGGGTAACCCTTTCCTAAAATTTAAATTTTTGATGGGAAAAGAATGTTTGAGTTAAGTATGCAGCATATATGTTTATGGGGGAAAATTAGGTTTAGCGCAACTCCCGTGTTGCTTCCTTCAAAAACAAGCTCAAAATCGCATAATTGATATCGAAAAAATGCAAAAAAATCGATGTTAGTTCGAAATTGCTGTAACTTCCCTAGATTTCCGAACTTCGAAATCCTGAAAACATCATCGGATTCGTGACGTAAAGCACTTTCCGTAGTGGTGCTGGTTGAAGCAATACCTCAAAGTTTTCTATGCAAAAAGTCGTAAAAATCGATTTATTTTGGGCTTAAAATTTTCAAGGTCATTTTTATGTTCGAAAACGGTGTAATTCCTTCATTTTTCCGAGTTTAGAAACTTTTAAGGCATTCCGCAGTTCAGAATTCGAATATGAATCGTAAAATAATCAAAATTCCTTGAAATTTAATATTTTATTTTTTTGGCATTTTTTTGGCAAAGGGGTAACCCTTTCCAAAATTTTCAATTTTTGATGGGAAAAAATTTTTGAGTTGAGTATGCAGCATTGATGTTTATGGTGAAAAATGAGGTTTAGCGCAACTCCCGTCTTGTTTCCTTCAAAAACAAGCTCAAAATCGTATAATTGATATCGAAAAAATATAAAAAAATCGATGTTAGTTCGAAATTGCTGTAACTTCCTTAGATTTTGGAACTTCGAAATTCTGAAAACACCATTGGATTCGTGACGTAAAGCTCTTTCCGTAGTTGTGCCGGTTGAAGCAATAACTCAAGCTTTTCTTTGCAAAAAGTCGTAAAAATCGATTTATTTTGGGCCTAACATTTTCAAGGTCATTTTTATATTCGAAAACGCTGTAATTCCTTCATTTTTTCGAATTTAGAAACTTTTAATGCACTCCGCAGTTCAGAATTTGAATATGAATCGTAAAATAATCAAAATTCCTTGGAATTTAATATTTTATTTTTTTGGCATTTTTTTTGGCAAAGGGGTAACCCTTTCCAAAATTTTAAATTTTTGATGGGAAAAATTTTTTGAGTTGAGTATGCAGCATTGATGTTTATGGCGAAAAATGAGGTTTAGCGCAACTCCCGTCTTGTTTCCTTTAAAAACAAGGTAAAAATCGCATAATTGATATCAAAAAAATTTAAAAAATGTCGATGTTAGTTCAAACTGCTGTAACTTCCTTAGATTTTGGAACTTCGAAATCCTGAAAACACCATTGGATTCGTGACGTAAAGCTCTTTCCGTATTGGTGCTGGTTAAAGCAATACCTCAAAGTTTTCTATGCAAAAAGTCGCAACAATCGATTTATTTTGGGCCTAAAATTTTCAAGGTCATTTTTATGTTCGAAAACGCTGTAACTCCTTCATTTTTTCGAATTTAGAAACTTTTAAGGCATTCCGCAGTTCAAAATTCGAATATGAAATTTAATATTTTATTTTTTGGAATTTTTTAAGCAATGGGGTAACCTTTTCCAAAATTTTCAATTTTTGATGGGAAAATTTTTTTAAGTTCAGTATGCAGCATTGATGTTTATGGCGAAAAATGAGGTTTAGCGCAACTCCCGTGTTGTTTCCTTCAAAAACAAGCTCAAAATCGTATAATTGATATCGAAAAAATACAAAAAAATCAATGTTAGTTCGAAATTGCTGTAACTTCCTTAGATTTTGGAACTTCGAAATTCTGAAAACACCATTGGATTCGTGACGTAAAGCTGTTTCCGTTGTGGTGCTTGTTGAAGCAATACCTCAAAGTTTTCTATGCAAAAGGTCGTAAAAATCGATTTATTTTGGGAGTAAAAATTTCAAGGTCATTTTTAAGTTCGAAAACGCTGTAACGCGATCGGGATCCAAATTAGAAATGAATGTGGAGTGACCTAACAGAACTCACTGATCCAAATTTCAGCAAAATCTAATAATAAAATTTGCTTTTATGGGTCTTAATCAGCGGATAGGTCTATATGGGAGCTATATCAAGATATAGTCCAATATAGCCCTTCTCCGAACTTAACCTTATGCTGCTTATGGACAAAAAAGGAATCTGTGCACAGTTTCAGTACAATATCCCAATCATTTAAGGTTGTAGAGTGATTACAATAGACGGACGGACAGACCAACGGTCGGACAGACAGACAGGCGGACAGATGGACGCACAGACGGACGCACATACAGACGGACGGACAGATGGACGGACAGGCGGACGGACAGACAGACGGACGGACAGACGGACGGACGGACAGACGGACGGACGGACGGACGGACAGAGGGATGGACAGACGGACGGACAGACAGACGGACAGACAGACAGACAGACGGACGGACAGACGGACATAGTTAAATTGTCTTAGAATTTTACGACGATCCGTAATATATGTACTTTGTAGGGCCGGAAATGGATATTTTAATATGTTCCAATCGGAATATACCCATTATCCTATGGTGGTGGGTATAAAAATGTAAAAAATAATAATTTTTGGGTTAAAAATTTTTTTTTTCAATGACAATTTAATCTCTATTGAAATTTTTTCTTCAGTACCATAATTGTTTTTTATTGATTTGTAAAGACGACAATGCGTTTAAATGCGTTTTAAATAAAATTTTATGGACATAAGTCGTTTTGCAAAATTGGCAAATTTGTTACTACAACATTGGAAAAACCCCACCCCAACTTTTCACACCAAGTTGGCACTTCATTTCAGCAAAGCAAAGTTCTAGAAATCGTCCTGTGCAGCTGCATAGCATACATTTTATACTTCTTCTTCCTGGCGGACAATATACCTTCTAGTTCCTTTGCTCAAACCACATAGAATAGGGATCTACTGTTCCACATCCAAATACCCAGGAATGAGGTTCGCAACCAGGTTCATACTCTGGACTCTGACCAAATTTTTTATACCCACCACCATAGGATGGGGGTATACTAATCTAGTCATTCCGTTTGCAAGACCCCATAAAGTCTATATTCGTCTAAGACCCCATAAAGTATATATGTTCTTGATCGTCTCGACGTTTTGAATCGATCTAACCATGTCCGTCCGTGCGTCTGTGGAAATACGACAGCGGTCGAAGGCATAAAGCTGGCCGCTTGAAATTTTGCACAGATACTTAATATTAATGTAGATCATTGGGGATTGCAAATAGGCCATATCGGTTTAGATTTAGATATAGCTCCCATATAAACCGATCTCCCGATTTGACTTCTTGAGCCCCTGGAAGCCGCAATTTTTGTTTGATTCGGCTGAAATTTAGCATGTGGTAATCTTCTATGGCTGGAGGCCACCGTAGCGCCAGAGGTTAGCATGTCCGCCTATGACACTGAACGCCTGGGTTCGAATCCTGGCTAAACTCTCAGAAAATAATGTTCAACGGTGGTTTTCCCCTGCTAATGCTAGCAACATTTTTGAGGTACTATGCCATGTAAAACTTTTCTCCAAAGAGGTGTCGCACTGCGGCATGCCGTTCGGAATCGGCTATAAAAAGGAGGCCACTTATCATTGAGCTTAAACTTGAATCGGACTGCACTCATTGATATGTGAGAAATTTGCCCCTCTTCCTTAGTGGAAAGTTCATGGACAAAATTTGCAATTTGCAATTTTCTATGACTTCCAGCAACTATGCCAAGTAAGGTCCAAATCGGTATATAACCTGATAAAGCTCCCATATAAACCCATCTTCCGATTTGACTTCTTGAGCTCTTATAAGCCGCAATTTTTGTCCACTTTGGCTGAAATTTTGCACCTGGTGTTCCCTTATGACTTCCAATAACTGGGTCAAGTACGGTCCATATCAGTCCTTAACCTGATATAGCTCCCATATAAACCGATCTCCCGATTTGACTTCTTGAGCACTTACAAGCCGCAATTTTTGTCCAATTTGGCTGAACTTTTGCATGTAGTAATCTCTTATGACTTCCAAAAACTGTGTTAAGTACGATCCCAATCGGTCTATAGCTTGATATAGCTCCCATGTAAAGCTATCTCCAGATTTGACCTCTTGAGCCCGTAAAAGGCGCAGTTTTTGTCCAATTTGGCTGAAATTTTGCATGTAGTAATCTGTTACGACTTCCAACAACTGTGTCAAATACGGTCCAAATTGGTCTATAATCTGATATAGCTCCCATATAAACCGATCTCCCGATTTGACTTTCTGAGTCCTTACAAACCGCAATTTTTGTCCAATTTGCCTGAAATTTTGCACGTGGTGTTCCCTTATGACTTCCAATAACTGTGCACGGACAGTCAAAATCGGTCTATAACCTGATATAGCTTCCATATAAACCGATTCTTCGATATGACTTCTTGAGCCCTTACTAGACGCAAATTTTGTCCAATTTTGCTAAAAATTTGCATGCAGTATTCCGCTATGACTTCTAACAACTGTGCCAAGTACGGCCCGAATCGGTCTATAACATGATATTGCTTCCGTCCTTGTTCCCGGTTCCCAGCTTAGCACGCTTTTACTTGTTGTTTTTTTTTTTTCTCTCATGGTATGCTTCCTCTACTGTCTGTAAGCTATTAAAGAGCATTCTGTGGAACCTAGAGACGTATGAATTAATTCATTAACACGATCTGGCCCTCGGGGCGTATGAATATTATGAATTTATTTTTTCTAAAATAACAATACCCATACGCCACCCAGTTCAATAACCATTAATACCCAATTCATAAATACAAGTTCATTTTATTCATAGTTCACACACACACACACACACATCACAAAACCACCACCTGCTGTCAACCAACACTTCTAGCTGCCAATGCCCGCAACACTACCCCCAAACGATTTAAACGTTGTAAACATTTGGTGGTGTTTAGGTTAAAGACACCTGCTGTTAACTTATTACTTCAAGTAATAAATTTTTTTGCCCTCAGGGTTAGCTGCACTCAGCTTGAGTTTCAACCGAAGACGGTTTTGCGGTTAAAGGTGTATGGCCCAAGAAGACCTTGGCACAACGCCTTAGATGTGTTACGTTTTTAAATTGATATGCTTGGCAGCCAAACTCTTTGTTTAATCGACAAAATTGTGTTCTATCATTAACAGGCGAGGAGGAGGGTAGACGGAGAAAGAGGAATAATAAAGACTTCCTTGCAGTAGTATATCATGTGGAAACAATTATCAAAAGGGAAGCTGAAAAGATTTTTAGCTGAAATGTCATGTCATTTACAAGGGCGCTGAAGCATTACAAGGAATTTGAAGAAGTGATGAAGAGTAGTCACCCCAAGGGTTAAAGTTGATGGTGGTGGTGGTGGTGGCTATATACTAGAATTGACAGACTTCAAAGTGTAGGCAGAGTATAAACGAATTGTTGTTGCTGGTATATGAAAATTCTTAAATTAGAACACCAGGGAATTTATTTAAATTTCCATATTAGCTGTTAAACAGCTAACAATCAAGTTTAAAAAAATTTGAGGAGACAAAAATTTCGCTTCCGTAAGGCATGTAAGGAAATTTTTAAATGTTTTATAGATACTGCCAAAGCATTAGTCATTGAATAAGGATTTTATGTTTATATGGTATAGGGATTTGTCAAAATTTGGACTGTTCAAACTCCACAACCTTGGATTAACATTCATGCAGTAAAAAAGTTCAACAACTATACATCAACTCCATGCGTTTGCATTCATTAAAAAAAAGCTGTCACATGACCTTTTCAGGTCAGCCACGTGATTCAATTCCCTCCAAAAGCTTCTAAATACTAAATTTGATTCACACATTTTTGTCATACAAATTTCATCTTAATATCGCTCCCCCATTCCACCTATTTCCACCAAAAACTCATTTTCGATTATGCAAATTCATTTGCACACATCGGTGTCTTTTTCAAGCATTCAGCTTTTCAAATGAACTATAAATTGGATTAAATTAGTTTCAAATTAATTTCACTGCAATTACTTTTAGAACCTCGCCAAACTGAACTGACGAACCCTTTTGAGTTTTACATTTGCATAAAGTGCACTTACTGTTCTGCAACAATCGGGATATTAAGGCAAGTTATCTCTGCTGGTGAGGGGCGATTGCCAGGAGTGGAGTGTAAGGAGTTGGCAATTGAAACGCATATGTACGAATGAGGTTAAATACTTTGAAATTAAGCAATAAATGTGGTACTTTGATATGCTTTTGGTGGCAACGAAAAATGTATTTAAATGAGCATATGTGTGAGGAAACGCACACTTGTGGAAAATATTTCAAAAGGGTTACGTTCAAAAAGAGTGATGGGGTTTTTGTAACAAAACAATAAATAAAAAAAAACATATTACATATCACTTCCAAAACAAGAGCAAGCGATAAAATCCTGTAAGCGATAAAATCCCGTAAGGGATACACACCCGTAAGCAATAAAATCGTGTAATCTATGAAATCGCGTAAACGATATAATCGCATTAGCGATATAATCGCGTAAGCGATATGATCGCGTATGCAATATAATCGCATAAGCGATATAATCGCGTAAGCGATATAATCGTGTAAGCGATATAATCGCGTAAACAATAAAATCGCGTAAGCGATATAATCGCGTAAGCGATATAATCGCGTAAGCGATATAATCGCGTAAGCGATATAATCGCGTAAGCGATATAATCGCGTAAGCGATATAATCGCGTAAGCGATATAATCGCGTAAGCGATATAATCGCGTAAGCGATATAATCGCGTAAGCGATATAATCGCGTAAGCGATATAATCGCGTAAGCGATATAATCGCGTAAGCGATATAATCGCGTAAGCGATATAATCGCGTAAGCGATATAATCGCGTAAGCGATATAATCGCGTAAGCGATATAATCGCGTAAGCGATATAATCGCGTAAGCGATATAATCGCGTAAGCGATATAATCGCGTAAGCGATATAATCGCGTAAGCGATATAATCGCGTAAGCGATATAATTGCGTAAGCGATATAATCGCGTAAGCGATATAATCGCGTAAGCGATATAATCGCGTAAGCGATATAATCGCGTAAGCGATATAATCGCGTAAGCGATATAATCGCGTAAGCGATATAATCGCGTAAGCGATATAATCGCGTAAGCGATATAATCGCGTAAGCGATATAATCGCGTTAGCGATATAATCGCGTTAGTGATATAATCGCGTTAGCGATATAATCGCGTTAGCGATATAATCGCGTTAGCGATATAATCGCGTTAGCGATATAATCGCGTTAGCGATATAATCGCGTAAGCGATATAATCGCGTAAGCGATATAATCGCGTAAGCGATATAATCGCGTAAGCGATATAATCGCGTAAGCGATATAATCGCGTAAGCGATATAATCGCGTAAGCGATATAATCGCGTAAGCGATATAATCGCGTAAGCGATATAATCGCGTAAGCGATATAATCGCGTAAGCGATATAATCGCGTAAGCGATATAATCGCGTAAGCGATATAATCGCGTAAGCGATATAATCGCGTAAGCGATATAATCGCGTAAGCGATATAATCGCGTAAGCGATATAATCGCGTAAGCGATATAATCGCGTAAGCGATATAATCGCGTAAGCGATATAATCGCGTAAGCGATATAATCGCGTAAGCGATATAATCGCGTAAGCGATATAATCGCGTAAGCGATATAATCGCGTAAGCGATATAATTGCGAAAGCGATAACATCGCGAAAGCGATAAAATCTTGTAAGCGATAAAATCGCGTAGCGATATCATCACGTAAGCGATAAAATCGCCCAAGCGATAAAATCGCCCAAGCGATAAAATCGCCCAAGCGATAAAATCGCGTAATCGATAAAATCGTGTAAGCGATAAAATCGCACAAGCAATAAAATCGCCCAAGCGATAAAATCGCGTAAGCGATAAAATCGCGCTAGCGATAAAAATCGCTCAAGCGATAAAATCGCGCAAGCAATAAAATCGTGCAAGCGATAAAATCACGCAAGCGATGAAATCGCGCAAGCGATAAAATAGCGTTAGCGATATCATCGCGAAAGCGATCCAATTGCGTAATCGATAAAATCGTGTAAGCAATAGAATAGCCCAAGCGATAAAATCGCCCAAGCGATAAAATCGCCCAAGCTATAAAATCGCCCAAGGGATAAAATCGCCCAAGCGATAAAAATGCGCAAGCGATAAAATTGTGCAAGCGATAAAGTCACACAAGCGATGAAATCGCGCAAGCCATAAAATCACGCATGCGATGAAATCGCGCAAGCAATAAAATCGTGCAAGCGATAAAATTGCGTAAGCAATAAAATCGCATGAGCGATAAAATCACATAAGCCATATAATCGCGCAGGCGATTTGATCGTGTATGTAATAAAATCGTGTAAGCGATTAAACCTCGTAGGCGTTAAAATCTCTTTAGCATTAAAATAGCGTTAGAATCGCTTAAGCATTAACATCTCGAATTCGATTAAATTCGTTCACCCCTTTGCCTACCCACGCTTGTGAAGGCATCCAGATGTTCAAATGTTTATAGAAACACAACCATCTGACAAGCGCTTAAACTTTTACGCCACAATGCACTTGCAGCTTAGTTAAAAGAATTTGTTTTTCTTTTCTGCTGCCGCTGCATTTTCCCACCACAATGCCCCTTAGTGCCATTGAATTTTAAGGACTACGTGTTGGACTTAAATACAGTAAATGCAACAGAGCCAACAGTGCCAAGAAGAACTCCTTCAGTCACACAATGCAGTTGGTTGCGTGGAAACAAAAGACTCAATAGGATATGGGAATCTTGTGGAGAAGGGTGTCATGGATGACTGAAAACAAATACAAAATACCGAGGGAGAAGAAGAAGCAGCTCAAACAGAAGTAGAAGAAAAGAGGGCACTTGCCACACACACTGATTTCCTTTGATATCATCTGCTCAGAGTGTGGGTAAGAAAGAGCTTTCTTTGCTTCATCTTCCATTTTTGTTGTTGTTGTTTTTATTTGTGCTCTCAAAAAAGACGTTATAAGGATATTACGATGAATGAAAATAGTAAACAGGCAACACAACCACATACTGCAAGCAAGGCTAAAAACGATATGCTGGATAAAAACCACAGTGATTTGTTTGTTGTACGCTTGGGCTAGGCCAGCAAAGATGAAAACCTTTAGAAGAAAACGTTATGCCGAGTGTTATGCGACAAATGTGAAAGGATCCTTTGGCAAAAGGATTTTGTTTTATTGTTTGTTTTTGTAATTAAGGACAAAAACAACATAGCACACTGAGCCACACACACACACACTTGCACTCGTCTCTTTACTTTTAAGCGTTGAAAAAGTCAAAGGACTTTTCTCAACTGCTGTTGTTTGCTTGAGCTTACGAGCGTAAAGGAAAATAATGAGGTTTCGTTGACATAAATCTAGATATGTTTCAAAAACGCTGCCATTACTCCTATTTCTCTAAAGCTTGAGTGAGTTGCCTCAAGATGTCATTAGTGCCGCCAAACACAAAATGAAGAAAGCTATGTGAGCAACGTCTTTAACATAAACACCCACACACAGCGACAGACACAGCCTCAGCAGATAACCTTGATTTAAATCAGCGCAACGCATCTAACCGTTCATCCTGCCATTAATTAAAACTGAACGCCTGATAGTATGCTAAGATTATTGAAATATCAAATTAAAGGTTTAATATCCTATATTAAAACAGTAACTGTAAAAACTTTCCCTAAAGATAAAATGCCAATAAAATTTTTCTGTTAAAAACTGAAACTTTTGCTGACTTTTAAATGGGGTTTGCTATGATATTCTCTGAATAGAAAGGCAGTAAACAAAATATTCTAATGCGGGGTATTATCCTGCAATGGAATCTTAATTTTTTCTCTGAAGAAAATATTTTGACCTGCTTACTGCCTCCATACCATCTCCCAAGATTACATTGACATTTAACATATTTTCGGATCTCTCGACACTCTGGACAACACACACTTCCACGTTGTTAAATATTCTCTAGGAAGGATTTCTATCAAAGAGAAGACTTCACATTTCGAAAAGTCATTAGCACCGTCTTGTCCTCGAGATATGCTTAACGTGTCCCAATGAGTTCAGAGAGTAAGACGGCCGTCTAAGTCTTTCTCTCTCATTCAGGTCGATCAGTGCTATGAGTACAAACGATGACTACTGGGCCTATAGTCGGTACGTCCATGCCACCCACACTATCATATCCTCATTGTCAATTTCCCAAATGAGATCCACTGCAGAGGCAGCTTCTCCAGTGAATGAGAAATTATCATCACTGACCTCATTTTGGCTACCTGCACATGCGAGTCCATCAAAAGTTCATCTTCGTTCATCCTTCGGAAGGAACCGAGGCGTATTGCGTTTCCTAGAACTCATCGTGTAATCCAGTGGCGTCATTAATATCTTCAATCCAAAAAAACTGGAGGGGTCAGGCCTTAAGAACTTTGTCAAGGATGTATTGCAACGACAACAGCCTCCTTCTGATGACCGCAAGGCAGAGTTGGTTCTCAGCTCAACCATCACAATAGCAGCTACCCGCTTAATCCCAGCCGATTGAATCCCTCTCATGGGACCCAATTTCTCAAAGCAGTGAGATTTACAGGCAAAGACCGATCGGGACAGTATGGGATTCAAATGAAATGTATTCGAGATTAGAGTACTATTTGTAAATTAAAAATTGGGTACAGTTACCTAGGGGGCCACCTCGACCCCAAAAACGCCCTCAAATGGGCATATTTGACGATAATGAGAATATGGGACTTAAATGAATGGTATTAGGGAGTAGATTACGAATATGGTCTGGAAAGAGCAAAAGGCTATAGAATTTTTAGATATCGGAAGGGGGTCGGACGCTCCCCTTAACCTCAGAGGCACCACCCAAAAATAGAAGTAGACCGATCGGGGGAATATAGAAATCAAATTAGAGCTATTAAAGAGAATATGGTCTAAAAAGAGCAAAAGGCTATAGAATATGTTGATACCGGAAGGGGGGCGGACCCTCCCCCTTATCCCAAAAATACTACCCACAAATAAGAGGGGACCGATCAGAACAATATGGGAATCAAATGAAAGGTATTCGAGCGTAGAGTACTAACATGATATCAGAAATTGGTTACAGAAACTTAGCGGGCCACCCCGACCCCAAAACCCCCTAAAATGGGCATATTGGACGATAATGACAATATGGGACTCAAATGAAAGGTATTGGGGAGGATATTACGAATATGGTCTGGAAGGAGCAAAAGGCTATAGAATTAGTAGACATGGTAAGGGGGCGGACGCTCCCCCTAACCCCAAAAACACCACCCAGAAATAAAAGAGAACCTATGGGGACAATATGGTACTAAAATAGTAGGTATTAGGGAGCAGATTATGAATATGGTCTGGAAGGAGGAATAGGCTATAGAATTTGGTGATATCGCAAGTTGACGAACCCTCCCCCTTACCACAAAAGCACCGCCAAAAAATAAAAGAGCACCCATGGCGACAAAATGGGACTCAAATGAAAGGTATTAAGGAGTAGATTATAAATATGGTCTGGAAGGAGCAATAGGCTATAGAATTTGTTGATATCGCAAGGGGACGAACCCTCCCCCTTACAACAAAAGCACCGCCAAAAAATAAAAGAGCACCCATGGCGACAAAATGGGACTCAAATGAAAGGTATTAAGGAGTAGATTATAAATATGGTCTGGAAGGAGCAATAGGCTATAGAATTTGTTGATATCGCAAGGGGACGAACCCTCCCCCTTACAACAAAAGCACCGCCAAAAAATAAAAGAGCACCCATGGCGACAAAATGGGACTCAAATGAAAGGTATTAAGGAGTAAATTATGAATATGGTCTGGAAGGAGCAATAGGCTATAGAATTTGTTGATATCGTAAGGGGACGAACCCTCCCCCTTACCACAAAAGCACCGCCAAAAAATAAAAGAGGACCCATGGCGACAAAATGGGACTCAAATGAAAGGTATTAAGGAGTAGATTATGAATATGGTCTGGAAGGAGCAATAGGCTATAGAATTTGTTGATATCGTAAGGGGGCGGACCCTCCCCCTTACCACAAAAGCACCGCCAAAAAATAAAAGAGGACCCATGGCGACAAAATGGGACTCAAATGAAAGGTATTGGAGAGTATATTACGAATATGGTCTGGAAGAAGCAAAAGGCTATAGAATTTGTTGACATCGTAAGGGGGCGTACTCTCCCCCTTACCACAAAAGCACCACCCAAAAATAAAAGAGGACCGATTGGAACAATATGGGACTCAAATGAAAGGTATTCGAAAGTAGAATACGAATTTCATATTAAAAATTTGGTCCAAGTACCTTTGGGCCCGCACCGACCCGAAAACCCACTCAAATTATCATTTTGGACGATCATGAGAATGGGTGACTTCAAAACCCCTCCACAAATAGGAATATTTGCCAATCATGGCTAAATGGGGTACAAATAAAGGGTATAGTATTTGGGAGTAGATAGACAAATTGTTCTGGGGACATACATATGGTATTAAGTAAAAAATTTATTTTTCGCGTGGTGATAAAGGCGCAGCGGAGCGGGCTGGGTTCAGCTAGTTATCTAATATCGCTGAAATTTGGCATAGTGAGTTGTGTTAAGCCTGTTAACATATGTGGTAAATATAATCCAAATATGACCATATTTGGATATAGCTGCCATATAGACCCATCTCACATTTATTGCCCCATTTCATTTAAATTTAGCAAAGTGAGTTGTGTAAGGTCCCATGCTTAGTATGGTTCAAATCGAGCTGTATTTGAATAAAGCCCCCATATATACAGATCTCCTTCTTGAAGGTGTTTCAGCCACTAATGGCATATTTTTTACCCGATTTTGCTAAAATTTGATACAAATTTTATCCTAACTGTATGTAGTTTCACATGTGCTCTTCAATTTTCGGCTCCCAAACTTTGTACGCTTTTATTTGATTTTTTTATTAAAATAAAAATATAGTAAAATATTCTCCAAACATAATTTTTTTTTTTTATTTTGCTTTTGTAAATTTCATGGATTCATTTTACCATACGACCCCGTCTCCTTTCATAGCGGGTTCACAAAACAAAAAATCATTATTAAATCCCACATCATATTCATTGATCCATTAAGCCCAACCAAACATGTGTTCACCTCACTACACGCAGGACATGCATTAAAATTTTTATGCTGTCGTAAAATATCGATGTCAAAGATAGGTAGAGGTGGTTGGTCGATCCATTCTGGGTGAAGGCAGCAAAAGTGATTGAATGTTGTACATATTTCTTGGAACGAGCGAAAAGCATTTCATTATGGCCAACAGAGGAATGACATTGCCATCGGCATCGTCAGTCGCTGTAGTAACAGGGTTATGGTAACACATAACACGTTACATGTCAAAATGTTAAGTAGCGAAAGTGCTGCACTGGTGTAGTTGGCAGTAACCTCACATCACTCAATCATTGATTGATTGAAGAGAAATGTTGTGCATAAAAGCTTTTCCTCATTGGCATTGGGTTTTTATGAGGCTCTGCCTCCTTACAAAGAGGTATCATAAAATATGGCAGGCGTAAAGACAAAAACAACATACAGAACTATTTAAACTTTTGAAATGGGGCAGATAAGAAATAGGTTAAAATATGGCAATGGCAATTTTATAAAAACATGTCAGTAAGCAAACACAATATGGCCTTATTAAGACTTTATAAAGAACTTGGAAGATTCCTTAGTTCCTAGGGTAGACCACAAACAACTCCTGACATTGCTCATAAGATTTGTTCAGGCATCAACCATTGTACAAACTAACCCAGGTCTTGTCTTTAGAGCTGACTCTCTCGATAATCAAGATTAAGAAATACTTTGTGGCTTTTCATTTCTTTTTTTCTTTAATTCTCTCCCTACTTTAAAAATTTTTTTACAACATTGCCAAACAATCCATTTGCTCTAATTTCCTGTAACTCATTTATGCCAGTTTTTGCTTTTACACACAAAAAAAAATATAATATACCGCCTCCTCCCATGATGGTGGTTATAAAAATGGTTTCCCTCTCTGCTGTCATGCCATAGGCAACATTGTAGCTTAGGCCCTTCTCCTAAAAATATGCTGCATTAATTTACAACTGTTATAAGCCATTAATTTTTCTTTCTTTCTTTTTTAGTTTTTTTTTTGTCTTTTTTTTCTTTGTTGCACCTGCCATCCCTTATGCATTTTTGCAACTTTCACATTTTCTTCATTGCTATGCCATTAATTATAGCCATCCCCAAGCAACGTTGGTATTTGTGCATTTGACTTTTAAATACACCTGCGTGCATCAGGTTGGTCTGCAAATTATGCATCATTAAGTGCAACATTGGAATTTTTGTATATATTTCATTAACTTCCAGCACATTTATTATTCTGGAAAGAAGAGAAAGAAGAAGAATAAAAGATGCCGAGCACGAATAATGCAATGAAATAATTTGGTAAAAATTAATTTAATTAAATATGCTGCATGAAAGAGGGAAAGGGAGTTTTAAATAAAGGATGTGCTGGTTATAGAAAAAAATACATGAAGCCTAAAAATAGGCTCTCAGTTTTGTATTTAATGCAAATCATGTAGCCTAAATATAGGCTTTAAATTTAATTTTTAAAGAATTTAAATTTTGGATGATTGTTTCTTGAAAAAGAAGGCTGAAAAATATATTTTAAGTCCTTTGTTAATTATTCATTACCCAAAGGATTTGTGTGTCCTACATGAAATTTAAAACCATTGCATACTTTTAGGGGTGGTGGACACAACCTACATTAAGTTGATTTGAAAAAGTTGTAGTGGTTACAGCATACAGAGATATTCCAGGGAATTGTAAAGCGGAAGAGCTTGCGAGACTAGGAGCTATCAAGTCCAAGTACTGGGACTAAAGGACCTGTTTCTGGTTTTCGTTTTATCGCAAAAACCTGCTATAAAAAGCAGGCCCCTTATCATTGAGCTTAAACTTGAATCGGACTGCGCTCTTCGATATGTGGAAAATTTGACCCTGTTCCTTAGAGGAATGGTAAAATTAATATTCTTCAACAAGCTAACTGCTACAAAAAGTAATAGAATACAATTTCGTTGCCCCTAGTTTTTTTTTTTGCTGAAAGTCTCTTAAGTTTTGCATTCTTTTAGACCTATAAAAAACTAATAACTTACCAAGACATAAGTCGCTTTACAGTCCTCTGCATTTAAAGAAAAGATGGGTAAGAATATGGGCAGGCTGAACTTTTATATACTCTCAACTTCTATATACTTAGTTATTGAAAGTCTCGAAAATATTGCATCTTAAAGGGTTATAAATAAAAAAACCTCTAAAATACAAAGCAAGAGTCTATTTTGAGACCCCAGGTGCTCGTCTTATTATTTTTTACAATTGCTCTTAGTTATTATAAACCCTTAGTTTATTCACTTTTAAGAATGGCCCTAAAACTATGCAAAGTTTTTAAAACTTGGGTTTGAGTATACATTACTTTTTTAAAACCATTTGCAAGAAATTTAAAATTTTTGTCGCTCTCAGAGAAACACCTATAAAAAATGGTAAAAAATACGGTTTTTTACCCTTAATTCTGTGTTGGAATTCTCAAAAGTGTTGCATACCCTCAGGGTTCTAGCTAAAAAAGACCAAAAACTAAGGTTTATTGATTTTTACTACCGTTATTAATTTTTGATTGTCTTTAGTCTTATCATATTCAGTGGTAGCCCCGAAAGTATGCAACGTTTTTAATACTTGGTTTTTAGTATACATTTGTTTTTTTAAACGTTTGCAAGACATTTTCAATTTTTTCGCTCTCAGAGAACAGTTACAAAAACGTAAAAAGATTTTCTGCCCTTGATTATGTGTTGAAAGTCTCAAAATTGTTGCATACCTTTAGGGTTCTCACTAAAAAAGACTTAAAACAAAGACACAACTTACTTTAAAGTGCTAAAGCTATTGTTTGTTCGATTTTTACTATCGTTATTAGTTTTAATTGCCTTAGTCCAATCATATTTAATGGTAGCCCTAAAAGTATGCAAAGCTTTTAAAACATTGTGCAAGGTATATATGGTAAAGGTAAGGTAATGTTGACAATCCTTTAAAGACTCACTTAGATAATTTTAGTCCATTGTGATACCATAGCAGCGAAAGACCAAGGTTTTTTGTGGAAATCGAGCCCAAGACCCCCGCACTGTCAATCTGAGCACACTACCCACTCAACCACCGCGGCAGAAGGATATATAATAAACCCTTTGCAAGAAATTTTAAATATTTTCGTTTCAAGAAAAACCAAATCATACCAAAAATTTAAAAAAAAACAACTTTTTCTGCTTTTAATGATTTAGGGTTATAAATAAAAAAAAAACTAAAATATTGAGTTCTAAAACCCTCTAAAATCCCTTAACTAATCTCTGATTTGGCTTTCAATGCCGTTTTTAGTTACTATTAGCCCAAATTCTAATCATTTTTAACAATAGCCCTAAAAGTATGCAAGGTTTTCTGAATTTTGATCAAAGTATACAATAGAGTTATCGAAAAGAAATAGTAAATATTGTCACTCTCAGGGAAACAGCTATCAAAAAGGAAGACTAAAAGTTTTTCTCTCATTCAGTTAACTTTTAAAAGTATCAAAAGTGGTGCATACTTTTGGGGTAATATACGAAAACCAACTAATTTGCATACTTTTGGGGTAATAAATAAAAACCAATTAAAAAACTAACGAACTAAGACACAATTCCCTTAAAAATGCTTAATTTATTGTTTTATTAAATTTCACTTAAGTTATTACTTACTTATTGACCCTGAGTGTAATCTTTTAATAAGTATACCTTAAAGTATGCAAGGTTTTTAAAACTTAGTACTAAGTATATACTAAAAACTTTACAGGAAATTGTAAATATTTCATTTTTAGAAAAACATCTGCAACAAATTGAAAAATAAATTTTTTTCTGTTTCTGCTGTTTCTATGGAAAATATCGCAAAAAACGCTGTAACTTCTTCATTTTTTCGAATTGAATCAGTTCGAAATTCGAAAAAGATTCGTACAATAAACAAAATTACGTAAAATTTCAAATTTTATATTTTTTTGCATTTTCTTAACAAAGGCTAACCCCTTATGAAAATTTTCAATTTTTGATGAGAAAAAAATTGTCGAGTTGAGTATAAAAAAACATCACAAAAACCAAATCTTTTTTGGCGTAAAAATTCAAGGTCGAAGATTATGAAGATTGAAGATTATGACAAAAAAATCGGATTAGTGCAACTCCTATGTTTTTTCTTCAAAAAATTAGCTCAAAATCGCATAATCAATGACAGAAAAATGCAAAAAAAATCAACGTGAGTTTGAAATTGCTGTTGCATCTTTAGTTTTGCGGACTTCGAAATTTTGAGCACACCGTTGGATTCGTGAAGAAAATCTCTTTCCGTAATGGTGCTGAATGAAGCAATAATGTAAAGTCTTCTATGAAAAACATCACAAAAACCAAATCTTTTTGGCGTAAAAATTCAAGGTCGTTTTCAAGGTCAAAAACGCTGTAACTCCTTCGTTTTTTCGAATTTTGGAAAATTTCCGGCATTCTGCAGTTCGAAATCCGAAAAAGATTCGTACAATAAACAAAATTACCTAAAATTTCACATTTTATTTTTTTGGATTTTTTTAGCAAAAGCTAACCCCTTATGAAAATTTTCAATTTTTGAAGCAAAAAAAATTTTTGAGTTGAGTATACAGTATTGAAGATTATGGCAAAAAAATCGGATTAGTGCAACTCCTATGTTTTTTTTTTGCAAAAAACGAGCTCAAATTTGCATAATTTATAGCCAAAATATGCTAAAAAAAAGAGTTGTGTTTGAAATTGCTGTAATATCTTTAGTTTTTCGAATTTTGAACCGAAAACCGTTGTATTCGTCAAGAAATTCCCTTTCCGTAATGGTGCTGGACGAAGCAATACTCTTTCCTATTTCCTTGAAAACTTTGGAGAATTGCTTCAAAATTGCATAACTTATATCCAAACCACAAAGGAGGAGCAAAAGTCGGGCGGTACCGACTGTATAATACCCTAGACCTACCCAAAAAGTACAATGTGAAGTACAATGTGATAGCTATATCCAATTCTGAACCAATTTCGATAAAATTTCTCAGATATTGTGATAGTTATCAAGGAAAGCGTTGTGCCAAATTTTGGGAGGATTGGTCAATAAATGCGCTTGCAGTGGCTCTTGAAGTGAAAATCAGGTGACATGCATTTATGACAGCTACATCTAAATGTGAACCGATTTCTTTGATACTCACCAGTAACGTCGAAAGTCAAGAGGAAATCCTTCCTGCTAAATTTCGAAAGAATCAGTAAATAAATTACTATTTTATTGCATTATTACTGCAAATCGGAAGAACATATTTATGGTAGACTAGGTTTGGTTAGGTTTAAGTGGCTGTCTGCCATCAGACTCACTGAGACGTTTTCGTCCATTGTGATACAACAGGAACAGAAGAAGGAAGATGCCTTCTAGTTCCTACCGTTCAACCATCCAGATCGCTTTAAAAAGCCCAATAACTGGCGAATGTTCACTTCACCGCTAAATCAGACAGGATCTCAAAGAAATGAGAACCTAAATCGGAACTCCTTCTGACTGCCAGTACGGGACACACACACAGAAGGCGTTCTATAGTCTCTTCTTCTACGATATCCTCACAGCTTCTGCAAAAGTCGTTGCAGGCAATCTTCAGTCTGTCAGCATGTTTTCCGATTAGACAGTGACCTGTCATGATGGACACAATGTCTGTTCCAGCCAATGACAGCAAAGCGGTAGACCTTTTCAAATCTAGAATAGGCCACATAGTTTTGAAATGCTTACATCCCCTCTTTGTGATCATCTATCATTCGTTGGCCCTTGGGCCTGGTCCTGACAAATTAGCTTACATGTCGCTAGAGGCATACCCACAGATTCCAGTATCCCTGGAATGTGTAGGGTAGTTCCTAGTCTTGCAAGCTCGTTCGCTTTACAATTCCCTGAGATATCTTTGTATCCCGGCACCCAGAACAGGTGAATTTTGAACTGTTCGGCCATCTCGTTGAGAGATCTGCGACAGTCGAGGGCGGTTTTTGTGTTCAGAAATACGTTTTCCAGGGATTAAATGGCTGTCTGAGAAGATATTTATGCCATTCGTCGTAACGACATTATATCTAAGCCATTCCATCATTTCCTTAATTGCAAGGATCTCCGCTTGATAGACACTGCAGTGGTCGGGTAACCTTTTCGATATGACCAATCCAAGATCTTTAGAGTACACCCCAAAGCATACCTGGTCGTTTAGTTTGAAACCATCGGTATAGAAGTCTATGTAAATTCTGTTGCCAGGGATATCGTAGTTCTAATCGGATCTATCAGGAATAGTGGTATAGTACTTCTTATCAAAAAGCTGCTCAGGTAGGGTGTAATCCACACTGCCTGGAACATCGGATATTTTACATAACATAACAGAGTGTCCGTAGCCGCTACATGGCCAAAGAGAAAGCTCCCTTAACCTCACGGCAGTAGTCGCTGCAATTTGTCTAGCCACAATGTCCAGAGGCATAAGATGTAGCATTAAATTCAGTGCATGAGATGGTGTCTTCCTCAGTACGGCTGTGATGCACAAACAAGCCATCCTTTGGATCCGGTTAAGTATTGAGCAGTGGGTGGTCCTTTAAAGCGCCGTCCACCAGACCACAACACCATATAGCATTATAGAAAACTGCAGTATATACCCAATGCATGACGCGCGGTCTAAACCCCTAACTTTTGCCAATGGCTCTCTTGGAGATGTATGAGGCAGAGTTGCCTTTCTTGCCCTTTCCGAAATGTTGGATTTGAAGTTCGGTTTCCTTTTCAGCAAAACACCCAGGTATTTTGCGCCTTCTGTAAATGGAACATTCTCTCCTCCCAAGGAGACAGGTTCCACTGTAGGCAACTTGTAACTCCAGCTGAAAAGAACTACTTCTGTCTTGCACTGATTTATACCTAGACCACTTTCTGTAGCATACTTCGCTGTTGCACGATAAATATGGAAGCTTTATCCAAATCTGAATTGATTTTTTTCCTACTTCAAGAAGCTTTGTCTCTACGCCAAAGGAGATGCCTAAACCAATTTTGAAGGTGATTGGATGAAAATTACGACCTGTAGTTTGTACACAAATGAACATGGACAGACGGACGAACAGACAGACGGACATAGCTAAATCGAATCCGAAAGTGATTGTTAGTCGATCGGTATACTTATCAATAGGTCTTTCTCTCTTCCTTCTGGGTTTTACAAACAAATGCACTAAGTTATAATACCATGCACCACAGTAGTGGTGTAGGGTATAAAAACTAAGACCTAGGTCCCTTAAAAATCCTTAAGATACGATTTTATTGATTTAGCTATCGTCATTTGTTATTATTGAGCTTTAGCCAAATTACAATATTTTCAATAGTACCCCTAAAACTATGCAACGTTTTTTTTTTTTTTTCAATTATGCCCCAAGTAGATATTTTAGTTATTTATGATGTATGAGCAAAATTTTTAAGATATTTTGCTCTTACAGAACAGCTTTGGAAATGGAAGTACAAAAATATTTAAGTTTTTTTTTTGGAAGTCTCAAAAGTGTTGCATACTTTTAGAGCTAAAGTTTAGAGTTAATAAAAGCCACTAAAAAACTTAGCCACAATTACCTTTAAAGTCCTTAAGCTATTATTTCGTTGATTCTAATTATAGTTATAAGCCTTTATTGTTCCTTTGCGTTAATGGAGAATATAGGCAACGTATGAACCACTAGCTGCATGAGCTGTATGACGACGATAGCATAGTTAAATGCATAAAAATACAACGGCTGCTCTGGCTAGGTAAAAATAAAAAAGCTCCAGCAAAGATGTGTTTTAAAGGCAAACACGTTTATGCACTCAAACCGGGAAGCCCAAAAGCCCGTTGGAAAAATCAAGTGGTGGGAGACACCTCGAAACTTGGTGTCTGAGATTGAATGAGCGCAGAAGATCGAGGCGCTTGGAACGCTACTCTACGTTCGGCTAGTGGAACAAATATTCCGTCACAGAAAATTAAAAAAAAATTGTCCCTTAATTCCTCATAGAATAATAGCCCTAAAAGTATGCAAGATTTTTTAAACTTTAAACTAAGCATAAATATTATGAATATGCTTAAGACGATTCGCTCATAGAGAAAAATTAAAACAAAATTGCAGAATTAGATATTTTTCGCCATTAAACTTACTGTTTTGCAACCCCAATAATAAAATAATCCCTAGCATACTTTTAGGTTTATCCATAAAAATCAAGCCTTATAACTAAATAAATGACTTGTGTGTAAATAAATTTCCCTTAGCAGCTGTCAAAAAATAATAGCCCTAAAAGAATGCAAGATTTTTCAAAAATTATGAAAATACTTAAGAAAATTCGCTCATAGAGAAAAATTAAAACAAAATTGCAGAATTAGATATTTTTCGCCATTAAACTTACTGTTTTCCTACCCCAATAATAAAATAATCCCTAGCATACTTTTAGGTTTATCAATAAAAATCAAGCCTTATAACTAAATAAATGACCTGTGGGTAAATAAATTTCCCTTAGCAGCTGTTTTTACTGCTTGGGGTATATTCTTCATTTTAATAATCCACAGTATGCCCTTAGCAATCAGCCTTTAGCCTTTACGCTTAAAAAACACTGCCTACTTAAAGGGGCTCTCTTCAAACATACGCTTGTTTTTTTTTTAATTAAATATTCATTAAACTCTAGGTTTATGCGTAATCGGAATCTCAATAAAATTCCCCTTGTAACATTCATTAACATTTATTTGCTGTCTTTTTTGTGCAACTTTAAATTTCACAACCCCAGAAAGTGTCCCTGACCAATTTCTCCCATGCTAATTGAGGCTGTTGTTGCTGTTCACTTGCACATATTAATCATCATGTGTAAATATGTAATACACTTAAGCCAATGACAATATCATCAGAGCTTTTGCAGCACCCAGATTTACCAGCAACATTTTATTACCTTATTTTAATTAAGTACGAGAATGAAGAATTCCTATGAATTTCATTTAATTTAATTATTTACTCAAACATGGTCAACGAAATTCAACGACCTGTGGACGGACACATATACACATCCAAATGGCATGTAATCAGTAGCTTTAATGCAACTCAGCTCATGTGGCTTAAGAATGTCATCATTATCGATAATAAGTAGAGCAGTTTTGCTGGAATTTTCCTCAAAATATGCATATAACAGTGTCTGAAAATGACAGTGGACATGGCTCGCATATGGCTGGCAAAAATTTCATGGAATTTCGACTTTATTTTTTTAATCCAGACACAAATGCCTACTAATTATTGCCATTTATGTAGTGTTGCATGAGATCAGGCCAAAAGGCCTATGTAAGGTGCAAAATAATCAGTTGTTCAATTAATGAAGATTCGACTGCAGCAAAGCTCGTATGGCATTTCCTCGAAAAAATGGGCAGTTTTTTATATGCATATGCCTTACCAATATGGGCTTTCCTAGGAAAAATCTGCTGTTAATATTTTTATGGACAATAATTTGAGCCGAATCATCAATGCGGAGAGATTTATTGCTTTTTTTATCTACGTAGAGATTTTATTTTAAAAAAAAAACAATGCCATACCCAATCTACCACAAAATGACCAACATGAATGTAATTACCGTGCCATTGAAGAGAAAATGAAAAAAAAAAAAAATAATAAACAGTAAAGCATGAAAAAAATTTCTGGAAAAAATAAGTGCAATGAAATTCATATATGAAACTAGCTGGCCCGTTGCGCTTCGCTTTACCCTTAAGTGTTTGAGACCCCCCTTAGACATGGTCGAAATTTGAAAATATATTTTTTAGGTATTCAATACTCAAATACCTTTCATTAGAACCCCATATTGTCCCGTTTAGTATACATGTCCATTAGGGGCTTAAATTCTGGGTGTGGCGACGCCCTGGGTATTGCAACAAATTTCTATATAAGATTCGTATTGTACACTCAACTAAGTTTTGTTTGTGTCCCATACTGTCCCGTTCGGTGTACATGTTCATTTGGGTTATAATTTTGGGAGGGAGCCACCCGCCTGGGTATGAACCTCAAATTTTTATACCCACCACCAAAGTATGGGGGTATATTCATTTTGTCATTCCGTTTGCAACACATCAAAATATTTCCATTTCCGATCCTATTAAGTACAATATATTGGGTTGCCCAAAAAGTAATTGCGGATTTTTCATATAGTCGGCGTTGACAAATTTTTCACAGCTTGTGACTCTGTAATTGCATTCTTTCTTCTGTCAGTTATCAGCTGTTACTTTTAGCTTGCTTTAGAAAAAAAGTGTAAAAAAAGTATATTTGATTAAAGTTCATTCTAAGTTTTATTAAAAATGCATTTACTTTCTTTTAAAAAATCCGCAATTACTTTTTGGGCAACCCTTGATCAGCGTAAAAATCTACGATGATGTAGACATGTCCATCCGTCTGTCTGTCCATCGGTACGTCCGTCTGTCCGTCCATCGGTACGTCCGTCTGTCCGTTCGTCTGACCGTCTGTCTGTCCGTCCGTCTGTCCGTCCGTCTGTCCGTCCATCTGTCCGTCCGTCTGTCCGTCTATCTGTCTGTCCGTCTGTCCGTCCGTCTGTCTGTTGAAATCACGCTTCAGTCTTTAAAAATAGAGATATTGAACTGAACCTTTGCTCAGATTCTTTCTTTATCTATAAGCAGGTTAAGTTCGAAGATGGGCTATATCGGACTATATCTTGATATAGCCCCCATATAGACCGATCGGCCGATTCAGGGACTTAGGCCCTTAAAAGCCACATTTATTATCCGATTTTGCTGAAATTTGGGACAGTGAGTTGTCTTAGGCCCTTCGAAATCTTTCTTCAATTTGGCCCAGATTGGTCCAGATTTGGATATAGCTCCCATATAGACCGATCCTCCGATTTAGGGTCCTAGGCCCATAAAAGCCACATTTATTATCCGATTTTGCTGAAATTTGGGACTGTGAGTTGTGTTAGGCCCTTCGACATCCTTCTTCAATTTGGCCCAGATCGGTTCAGATTTCGATACAGCTGCCATATAGACCGATCCTCCGATTTAGGGTCTTAGGCCCATAAAAGCCACGTTTATTATCCGATTTTGCTGAAATTTGAGACAGTGAGTTGTGTTAGGCCCTTCGATATCATTCGTCAATTTGGCCCAGATGGGTCCAGATTTGGATATAGCTGCCATATAGACCGAAACTCCCCATTTAGGGTTTTGCGCCCATATAAGGGGCATTTATTGTCCGATGTCGCCGAAATTTGGGACAGAGCGTTGTATTAGGCTCTTCGACATTCTTCGTCAATTTGGCCCAAATCGGTCCAGATTTGGATATAGCTGCCATATAGACTGGAACTCCGATTTAGGGTCTTAGGCCCATAAAAGCCACATTTATTATCCGATTTTGCTGAAATTTGGGACAGAGAGTTCTGTTAGGCCTTTCGACATCCTTCTTTAATTTGGCCCAGATCGTTCCAGATTTGGATATAGCTCCCATATAGACCGATCCTCCGATTTAGGGACTTAAGCCCATAAAATCCACATTTATTATCCGATTTTGCTGAAAATTGGGAAAGTGAGTTGTCTGAACCCTGATCGGTTCAGATTTGTATATAGCTGAGATATAGACCGAACTCTCGATTTCAGGTCTTGGGCTCATAAAAGGTGCATTTATTGTCCGATGTCGCCGAAATTTGGGACAGAGCGTTGTATTAGGCTCTTCGACATTCTTCGTCATTTTAGCCCAGATCGGTTAAGATTTGGATATAGCTGCCATATATACCGATCCTCCGATTAAGGGTCTTAGGCCCATGAAAGCCACATTTATTATCCGATTTTGCTGAAATTTGGGACAGAGAGTTGTGTTAGGCTCTCCGACTTTCTTTTTCAATTTGGCACATATCGGTGCAGATTTAAATATAGCTGCCATATAGACCGATCTCTCGATTTCAGGTCCTGGGCTCATAAAAGGTGCATTTATTGTCCGATGTCTCCGAAATTTGGGACAGAGCGTTCTGTTAGGCTCTTGGACATTCGTCGTCAATTTAGCTCAGATCGGTTCAGATTTGGATATAGCTGCCATGTAGACCGAACTCTCGATTTAGGGTTTTGGGCCCATTAAAGGTGCATTTATTGTCCGATGTCGCCGAAATTTGGTACAGAGAGTTGTGTTAGGCCCTTCGATATTCTTCGTCAATTTGGCCCAAATCGGTCCAGATTTGAATATAGCTGCCATATAGACCGATCTCTCGATTTCAGGTCTTGGGCTCATAAAAGGTGCATTTATTGTCCGATGTCTCCGAAACTTGGGACAGAGCGTTCTGTTAGGCTCTTCGACATTCGTCGTCAATTTAGCCCAGATCGGTTCAGATTTGGATATAGCTGCCATATAGACTGGAACTCCGATTACGGGTCTTAGGCCCATAAAAGCCAAATTTATTATCCGATTTTGCTGAAATTTAGGACAGAGAGTTGTGTTAGGCCCTTCGATATTCTACGTCAATTTGGCCCAGATCGGTCCAGATTTGTATATAACTGCCATATAGACCGATCCTTAGATTAAGGGTCTTAGGCCCATATAAACCACATTTATTATCCGATGTCGCTGAAATTTGGGACAGTGGGTTGTATTAGGCTCTTCGACTTCTTTCTTCAATTTGGCCCAGATCGGTTCAGATTTGGATATAGCTGCCATATAGACCGATCCTCCGTTTTAGAGTCTTAGTCCCATAAAAGCCACATTTATTTTCCGATTTTGCTGAAAGTTGGGACAATGAGTTGTGTTAGGCCCTTCGAAATCTTTCTTCAATTTGGACCAGATCGGTTCAGATTTGGATATAGCTACCATATAGACCGATCCTCCGATTTAGGGACTTAAGCCCAGAAAATCCACATTTATTATCCGATTTTGCTGAAATTTGGCACAAAGAGTTGTCTTAGACCTTTCAAAATCTCTCTGCATTTTAGCCCAGATCGATTTAGATTTGGCTATAGCTGCCATATAGACCGATCCTGAGATTAAGGGTCTTAGGCCCATAAAAACCACATTTATTATCCGATGTCGCTGAAATTTGGGACAGTGGGTTGTATTAGGCTCTTCGAATTCCTTCTTCAATTTGGCCCAGATCGTTCCAGATTTGGATATAGCTCCCATATAGACCGATCTTCCGATTTAGGGTCTTAGGCCCATAAAAGGCCCATTTATTGTCAGAAATCGCCGAAATTTGGGACAGTGAGTTAAGTTTAGCCCCTTGCCATACCTCTGCAATATGGCATATATCGGTTCAGATTTGGATATAGCTGCCATATAGACCGATCTCTCCATTTAAGGTCTTGGGCCCATGAAAGGCGCATTTATTGTCCGATGTTGCTGAAATTTGACACAGTGACTTATGTTAGGCTTTTCGACATCCGTATCGTATATGGTTTAGATCGGTTTATTTTTAGATATAGCTACTTTTTTCAATTTTTTTTATATAAAAATTGAAAATTTTATAAAATTTTTATTTCCTTAGAAAATGTTGTTTCTTTCGAAATATTGTCCAATTTTTTTCTCCATAGAAAACTACAACATCTACCAATTCTCTCCCAAATTGCCTTTGTGGTAAACATACAAGGAATAATTTTCACAAAAATTCTTCCACATTTCCTTATTGGAGACCAACAAAGCCAGAAAGTTACAACTGAAATGTCAACCAAACTTTCCTGACTACTCTATCAAAAAACAGCCACACAAAAATTCCTTCATTACAATACAAATATTCCCTAAATAAAGAAACATTTGTTCAAACTCTCTTTACCCCTGGCCGGGTCTCAACAAAAAAAAAACGCTATTAATGAAAACCAATGAAAAGATTTTACCACAAAAATTAAAACCAAACCAAAAACCCAACAAAACAACAGAGAAAACTTTTATTAATAAACAAAAGTAGAAAGCAGCAACTTTAGATATACATTCGCATTTTGGTTAATCAGAAAAGTAGAAGGACCAGCAAAGGAAGGCCATAGGTAGTTTGTAAAATGAAAATAAATTTCCTCTTTACAAAACAAAAAGTTACGAATAGTTAGTTCGACAAGTTAGTGCTCAAAAGACTTAATTACAAAAATATTTTGCAACATCCATTATGTGAAAGGAGCTTCCAATTTGTTATTTTAGTACAAAGTGAAAATTTCAAGTAAATTGCTTCTTAGCAGATATCTACAATAGTGTAAAAACACACACACACAGGCAGCTACACACACTAACAAAATGGCCTTCAATTTGTGAGAGAGAGAGTACTTTGTAAAATTTAGCATTTAATAAAACAATATGAGAACTTTGTTGTTATCTCGCAAATAAAAAAGGATGCAAAAGATGTTTGTAGAAAAAATTTCTTTTTTGATAATAAAGGGTGTTTCAGTTTGGGAATACAAGAAGAAAAAGTTAAACTGCAGACCATTTGTGGCCATAAGGGGATTCCGTCAACCAACAGCTCGAGCAAAGGTCTAAGTGTTGCTTAAATATGATGTGAATTTTAAAAATTTTATTTTTATATCATTCTCCAATGGCCAACCCTATGTTTTAAACGTTGCAAAACCAAAGTTCATACATGCTTCGCCACTTTTTGTACATGCAAAAAAAAAAAAGCAATTTTTAAAAATCCCAAAAAAGATCAGTTTTTTACTACACCTAGAATTTATTTGCAAGCCTGCAAAACGTATGTACACATACACTCAAAGAAAAAGTTTATAGGTCATAAGCACTTATTCGTGTGATTGAGACATAAATAACTGAATTCTACGGGAGATGTAATACGACAAACGATTAGTGTTTTCTAAATCTGCCACCGTTTCAGGAAAGCATAAGAGGCATGTCTCAAAGTTTAGAGAAAGGAAATGGCACTCCAAAAAGAGGTGCGAGACAAGGGCTGCTGAGTCGAAGTTTTTAAATTCATGTAGGAAAATTTACCCGCCATTCAAGAAAGCAAAATTGCTTCGATCCTTGGTGAAGTCTAAGACTATGCAGCCCTAGTGGAGACTCCCCTCCGAGGTATTCCCTTCTCCTGTCTATTCTCCCGTCCTTCTTCCGTTTCTTCACCCGTCCGTTCCTTCTCCCGTTCACTTCTCCTGTTCCTCCACCCGTTCCTTCTTCAGACCTTCCTCTCGTTCCTCCTCCCGTTCTTTGACCCATGCTTTCTCTCGTCCCTTTTTCCGTCCCTTCTTCCGCCCTTCTACTGTTTCTTCATTCGTCCCTTTTCCTGCCCCTCCTCTCGATCCTCCTCCCGTTTCTTGTCCCATGCTTTCTCCCGTCCCTTCTTCCGTTCCTTTTTCCATCCCTTCTTCCGTCCCTTCTTCCGTCCCTTCTTCCGTCCCGTCTTCCGCCCCTTCTTCCGTCACTTCTTCCGTTCCTTCTTCCATCCCTTCTTCCGTCCCTTCTCTCGTTTCTTCACCCGTCCCGTCTACCGTTCCTACTCTCGTTGCTTCTCCTGTCCCTCCTCTTGTTCCTTCCTCGTTCCTCCCCCCTTTCCTCCTCCCATGTTTCCTCCCATCCCTCTTCCCTTCCATCTTCCGTCCCTTCTCCTGTCTCTCCCTCCTACCGTTCCTTCTACAGTCATTCCACCCGTTCTTCCTCTCGTCCCTTCTACTGTTCCTTCTCCAGTCCCTTCTACTGTCAATCCCCCCTCTCCCGAAGGAGGGACGGAAGAAGGGCACCCCTTCTTCAGTTGCTTGTCCCATTTCTTCACCCGTCCCTACTCCTATCCCTCCACCAGTTCCTCCTCCCGTCTCTCCTACCATCCCTTCTACCGTCCCTTCTACCGTTCCTTCTACCGTCCCTTCTACCGTTCCTTCTCCCGTCACTTCACCCGTTCCTCCTCTCGTCCCTTCTACTGTTCCTTCACCAGTCCCTTCTACTGTTCCTTCTCCTGTCCCTCCTCTTGTTCCTCCCCCCTCTCCTGAAGGAGGGACGGAAGAAGGGCATCCCTCCTTCAGTTCCTTCTCCCATTTCTTCACCCGTCCTTTTCCCGTCCCTTCTCCTGTCCCTCCACCAGTTCCTCCTCCCGTCCCTTCTACCGTTCCTTCCACCCGTCCCTTCTACCGTTCCTCCCGTCCCTTCAACTGTTCCTTCTCCTGTCCATCCTCTCATTCCTCCCGCCGTTCCTCCTCCCATGCTTTCTCTCATCCCTGTTCCCTCCCTTCTTCCGTCGCTTCCCCTGTCCCTTCACCCATTCCTCCTCCCGTCCCTCCTACCGTTTATTCTACCGTTCCTTCTCCCGTCCCTTCACTCGTTCCTCCTCTCGCCATTTCTACTAGAAGGGCACCCCTTCTTCAGTTGCTTGTCCCATTTCTTCACCCGTCCCTACTCCTATCCCTCCACCAGTTCCTCCTCCCGTCTCTCCTACCATCCCTTCTACCGTCCCTTCTACCGTCCCTTCTACCGTCCCTTCTACCGTTCCTTCTCCCGTCACTTCACCCGTTCCTCCTCTCGTCCCTTCTACTGTTCCTTCTCCAGTCCCTTCTACTGTTCCTTCTCCTGTCCCTCCTCTTGTTCCTCCCCCCTCTCCTGAAGGAGGGATGGAAGAAGGGCATCCCTCCTTCAGTTCCTTCTTCCATTTCTTCACCCGTCCTTTTCCCGTCCCTTCTCCAGTCCCTCCACCAGTTCCTCCTCCCGTCCCTTCTACCGTTCCTTCTCCCGTCACTCCACCGGTTCCTCCTCTCGTCCCTTCTACTGTTCCTTCTCCAGTCCCTTCTACTGTCCCTTCTCCTGTCCCTCCCTTGTTCCTCCCCCTCTCCCGAAGGAGGTACGGAAGAAGGGCATCCCTCCTTCAGTTCCTTCTCCCGTTTCTTCACCCGTCCTTTATCCGTCCCTTCTACTACCCCTCCTCTCATTTTTCCTCCCGTTCCTCCTCCCATGCTTTCTCCAGTCCCTATTCCGTCTCTACTTCAGTCCCTACTCCCGTTTTTTCCCCCGTCCCTTCTCCCGTCTTTTCTTCCGTCCCTTCTACCGTTGCTTTACCCGTCCTTCCACACGTCCCTTCTACCGTTCCTCGCGTCCCTTCAACTGTTCCTTCTCCTGTCCATCCTCTCATTCCTCCCCCCGTTCCTCCTCCCATGCTTTCTCTCATCCCCGTTCCCTCCCTTCTTCCGTCGCTTCCCCTGTCCCTTCACCCATTCCTCCTCCCGTCCCTCCTACCGTTTATTCTACCGTTAATTCTCCCATTCCTCCTCCCGTCCCTCCTACCGTTTATTCTACCGTTCCTTCTCCCGTCCCTTCTCGAGTCCCTCCTCACGTTCCTCCTAACGTTTATTCTCCCATGTTTTCTCCCGTACCTATTCCGTCTCTTCTTCCGTTCCTTCTTCCTACCTTCTCCAGTCCCTCCACCCGTTCCTCCTCCAGCCCGTCCATACACGTTTATCATGTCCTTCCTCGCGTCTTGCCTTCATACGTTCCGCCTTCATACGTCCCGCCTGAAGGTGGGACTTCATACGTCCCGCCTTCGTACGTCCCTCTTTTCGCATTCTACTGCGTCTCTTCTTCCTACCCTAATTCTTTTCTCCTTCCTGTCCTACTCCCTGCTTTCTTTTGCCTTTTCTTTCGATGCTTCTCCAGTTTCTTCTACACATTCTATCTCCCGTCGCTTCTTCCATCCCTTCTCTCGTTTTTTCACCCGTCCTTTCTCCAGTCAAAATACTATTCCTTCTCCTGGCCCCCAACCCGTTTCTCCTCCCGTCCCTTCTACTGTTTCTGGCTTAGGGTCTTTGGCCCATAAAAGGCGCATTTATTACCGGATTTCTCTGAAATTTGACACAAGGATCTATGTTAGGCTTTCCGACGTCGGTTCATTTTATGATTTAGATCGGTCTATATTTGCATATAGCTGTCATTTATAATAATCTCCCTGTCGCTGAAATGTGACACAGTGAGCTGTGTTAGATCCTATGACATCCGCATTCATGTGGGCCCCATCGATCGGTCTATACTTTTAAGATCTTGGGCCCATAAAAGGGGGCATTAGTTATTCGATTTCGCTAAAATTTGACATAGTAACCTATGTTAGGCACATTTACCCGGCGTGCGAGAAAGCAAAATTGCCTCGACCCCAGAAAATTGCCTCGATTTCGACTACGCAGCCCTGGCGGAGACGGCTCTCCGATGTAAGGAGTACCCCTTTGCAATCTTTCTGGCTTTAAACACTGTGAAAATAGGATCAGTAGTCGTCATCCTGAGCTGCAAAAAACAGAATATCTTCTTTGGACCTTAAGGCCAAGTTTATCAACTCAGACTTGCATATGCCTAACATTTTTGCTTGAGCACCTACCTACGCATTTTAACAGAAGTTTTGACCAAAAATTGCAAATACGTTTGTATGTGAGCATGACTACCCCCAGTATATACGCATGTGTTGGTAACTGATATGGATCATAACACATGCAAAACCAACTGAAAAACAGCAACTGTGTTACAATTAAAACCGAAGTACTTTGAGCAGCTTTTTTTCGAAAAAAAAAAACAACTCTTATAGGGCATCGTTACCCAGAAAACCCCATAAAAAAGTGCAGCAAACTTTAAAACAACACATCAAAAGCTTTACAGCCTAAAACTCATACACATGCGACCGCCCTTTTCACTCACACATATGGAAATTAATACCACTACAACGTGGGGCAATGAGAAAACGTAGGCCATATCAAAGGCAACATTTAATTATAGATCATAAAAAGAAAAGCTCAAATTAAAATCAGCAAGTTGATGAAAACGGGGGGGAAAAAAAACAACGAAGACGGTGCTGATTGAAGAAAACCGCTTTCAAAAGAATGCTGATGAGTGATTGCACTTCTTAAGGCAAGAGATAATTCTTACCAAAGAAAATTTGGGAAAAAACATAAAAATTGGCAAATTTCCTACAGAAAACAAAAATAATTTGAATCAAAAACGCTAGTATGAGGTTACAAAGATATTTTGCTTTATTTGTAGGGAGGCCATAGGTTATAAAACTCCTCAAGTATATTGTCTTGAAATTGTCAGCCATTAAGCTTAACTTTATGAGGCTTCCAATCATCAATGCCTACAATGAATTCTACAACTTAATCTCCTGTGATGTTAACATTTAAACAAAAAGTCATAAAACATAAGCACGCAAGTATAAAAAGATACTTGAAGCGCCAAGATACAAGGGTACATATAGGTAACCATTGAAATGTGTCGACTTTTTAGGGGGGTCATAAGCGTAGGAGAGGAAGGGTGGCCGTTTATAGGAAATCCAATGAAGAATTAGATAATAAACTTGATTTTCTTGTTTCAAGCACTTAAATTGGGAGATCGGTACATATGGCGGTTATATCCAAATGTAACCAAATCCTGGCCATACTCGGTACGAGTATCGAAAGTCCTAACACAACTCATTGTGGCTAAATCGGCAAAATCACATCTTTTGGGTCAAAAACCTTACATTGGGAGATCGGGAGCTATATGCAAATCTGGACCGATCTGGGCCATATTCAACAGGGATGTTGAGGAGTCTAACACAACCCTCTATCCAAATTTCAGCGAAATTGGACAACAAACACGCAGGTTAAGGGCTCAAAACCTTAGTTTGAGAGATGGGTATATACTGCAGTAATGTCGAAATATAGACCGATCTTATCCATACTCAGTACCAATGTCGAGGGGCCTATCGCAACTCATTGTGCGTAATTTCAACAAAATCGGTAAACGAAATCAGCTTTAATGGGGCTTAAACCCTAAATCGGGAAATCGATATATATGGCAGCTATATCCAAATTTGGACCAATCTGGGCCGTATTGAACAGAGATGTTGAGGAGCCTAACACAATCCTCTATTCCAAATTTTGAGCGAAATCGGACATTAAATGCGCCTATTATAGGACCAAGACCCTAAATCGAGTGATAGGTATATATAACAGCTATATCCAAATCTGTACCGATCTGGGCCGCATTGAACAAGAATGTCGATAAGCCTAACATAACTCACTGTCTCTAATTTCGGCGACATCGGACAATAAATGCGCCTTTTGTGGCCCCAAAACCTAAAATTAAGAGATCGGTCTATATAACAGCTGTATCCAAATCTGGACCGATCTGGGCCGCATTGAACAAGGATGTCGACGGGCCTAACATAACTCCCTATACCAAATTTTAGCAAAATCGGACAATAAATGCACCAACTATAGAGCCGAAACCCTAAATCGGATGATCGGTCAATATAACAGCTATATCGAAATCTGGACCGACCTAGGACGTATTTAACAAGGATGTCGAAATGCCTAACACAACTCACTGTCTCAAATTTCAGGCAGGCACAGGATAACTGTGAGCACCATGAAGGCCGGAACATTGAGGTCCGATCTGTGTGGTGTTCATTGCTATCACGAGAAACTAAACTGCGAGCTACCGGGTGCTTCCACAGGTTGCGGATAGTGGAATACTCCATACGGAGTACCTGCAACGGCAGTCGCCGACAATCAGCGGTATAGAGCGGAGAGTTTCAGTGAGAGGTCGGGCGGCACCGGCTCTTGCACAAATACTGAGTGCCTATGATGCTCGATATGATAAGGTGAGTTATTGGCGCCTTTAAATAACCAATGGCCACCCTGTTCCTCTGCCCATCGGTCCTTTGGACCGCAACGAGCTTGCTTACAGGAACTTGGCGAAAATCGCCACCTCCACATGAATATGTGGCTACAACAACAACAAACTTCAGCAAAATCGAAGAATAAATGTGGCTTTTATGGACCTAAGAACTTAACTCAGCAGATCGGTCAAAAGGGAGCTATATCAAGATATATGCCGATGTAGCCCATTTTCGAATTTAATCTGCCTATGGACAAAAAAAGAAATTGTGCAAAGTTTCAGCTCCATATCTCTAGTTTTGAGGGCTGTAGCGTGATATCAACAGACAGAAAAAGGGACAGATGGACCGAAGGACAGATGGACGGAAGGGCAGATGGACGGAAGGACACATGGACGGAAGGACAGATGAACGGAAGGACAGATGGACAGATGGACGGAAGGACAGATGGACGGAAGAACAGATGGATGGAAGGACAGATGGACGGAAGGACAGATGGAAGGAAAGACAGATGGAAGGAAGGAAAGATGAGCGGAAGGACAGATGGACGAAAGGACAGATGGACGGATGGATAGACAGACGGAAGGACAGATGGACGGAAGGAAATATGGACGGATGAACAGATGGACGGAAGGATAAATGGACGGAAGGACAGATGGACGAAAGGACAGATGGACGGAAGGACAGATGGACGAAAGGACAGATGGACGGAAGGACAGATGGACGGAAGGACAGATGGACGGAAGGACAGATGGACGGAAGGACAGATGGACGGAAGGACAGATGGACGGAAGGACAGATGGACGGAAGGACAGATGGACGGAAGGACAGATGGACGGAAGGACAGATGGACGGAAGGGCAGATGGACGGAAGGACACATGGACGGAAGGACAGATGAACGGAAGGACAGATGGACGGAAGGACAGATGGACGGAAGGACAGATGGACGGAAGGACAGATGGACGGAAGGACAGATGAACGGAAGGACAGATGGACGGAAGGACAGATGGAAGGAAAGACAGATGGAAGGAAGGAAAGATGAGCGGAAGGACAGATGGACGAAGGGACAGATGGACGGATGGATAGACAGACGGAAGGACAGATGGACGGAAGGACATATGGACGGATGAACAGATGGACGGAAGGACAGATGGACGGAAGGACAAATGGACGGAAGGACAGATGGACGAAAGGACAGATGGACGGAAGGACAGATGGACGGAAGGACAGATGGACGGAAGGACAGATGGACGGAAGGACAGATAGACGGAAGGACAGATGGACGGAAGGACAGATGGACGGAAGGACAGATGGACGGAAGGACAGATGGACGGAAGGACATATGGACGGAAGAACAGATGGACGGAAGGACAGATGGACGGAAGGACAGATGGACGGAAGGACACATGGACGGAAGGACAGATGGACGGAAGGACACATGGACGGAAGGACAGATGGACGGAAGGACAGATGGACGGAAGGACAGATGGACGGAAGGACAGATGGACGGAAGGACAGATGGACGGAAGGACAGATGGACGGAAGGACAGATGGACGGAAGGACAGATGGATGGAAGGACAGATGGACAGAAGGACGGATTTCAGATTTCGTGATCTGAGTCCACGTACCTAGTTCCCTCATAACCACGGTTCTTCAACGAGGGCCACATCAGTGCCATCTCTCCCCATAGCTCTCAGCAGCTCATCCGTAGCTGCCTCTGAATGGTGCAGGTTAATCTGCACTAGCTTCAGGCAGCCCATGCCCCCTAGTACTCTGGGTGGCGTCGTCTTCATCGGCGGGCAGGACCACTCTCACATGGTTTAAGCCAAACTTGACCTCTCCCAGCGAGGACTTCTGGAGTGACAAGAATTATGAACCAACCCTATATCCCTCGCTCGTCCCCTTACAATTGCCCAGCTCTCCGCTAGCAGATGCTTATTCCAGTACTGGAGGGGAATTCGCACTCGCAGCGTCCTACAGCGAGGGACTTTTGCCTATCCTTGCAATGCAGAAGTGCCGAAAGGGTCTTGCATGTGGCATATGACTGGGCTAGACCCAGAGGTCTCAATGTTAAACCAGAGAAGACTGAAATATGTCTGTGGAATGAGGAAGACGAAGGTGAGCCAATTTAACCCACCACGTTTCCTCAATAAAACGATTTCGATATCTGACAAGGTCAAATACTTTGGAGTGATCTTAGACAGGAAACTGAATGGGAAGTGTCACATTCAGGAGCGTACTGAGAAGGCTCACAGATGTTGGGCACTATGTAGACGGGCTGTAGGTTTCAAATGGGGCCTGAATCCTAGGATAGTCCACTGGCTCTACAGAAGTGTGGTTAGACCAATATTTACTTAGGCCTCAGTAGTTTGGACAACTGCTGCTGAGAAAAAGTGCACCATAAGGACCATACAACAGGTTTAGAGAACATGGCATAAGCGGAGCGATGCCGACCAAGCCTCCTAGGGTACTGGAGACTATTCTAGACATACAGATAAAGTGCAAGGTTGCCACTGCGACTATGAGACTTCAAGCGATGGGAGAATGGATTGAGGATAGGAGCAGCTCATACCATCGCAACGATGGGAAACCTGGAAGGAATGGAAGTGGTATTCGTTCGGATACCTGAGACGACATTTGAAGTCGAGTGCGAGGAAGATCAGGTAACACGAATGGATCAAAGCTTGAGGACAGTGTGGTCCTGGAGGTCTACATTGATAACCCAGGGATTGAAATCTGTTGAAGACTGCCTGACCGACCATTATACAGTCCTGCAGGCCGAGATCCGGGCGATAACGGAATAACTGAGGTGGTGTGGTGTTATCGTGAGGACGTCGAGTATGAGCATCTTTACGGACAGTAGGGGCAGACGGTCATAAGGGCAATAACAACCAGGATGGTAAGATCACGTACAGTCTTGGAATGTAAGAAAGAGATTAACGCCTTCTCTGAGGATGACACCATCCGCATCGTTTGGATGTTGGGCCATTGCGGATTAACTGGAAATGAGAAAGCAGACAATTTGGCAGTGAAGGCCAGAGACCTGTCGTCAATAAACTTGGTTAACCCAAAGCCTTTCGGGTCGACGCAGTCCGGGATAAGGGCTTGGATGACAAATGCGCATGTAAGCCTGTGGAACCGGGAAACGAAAATCCTTCGGGGAGATCCAGATCGTCAGAAGACAAGGCTATTAATGAAAGGAAGGAAGGAAGGAAGAAGGTCAGTATAGCTTAGGGCATCATAACGGGACACATAGGACTATGAGCTCATTATATAAAATCGGTGCCTGTCTAGGGCATGCGGGGAAGATGATGAGCATTTCCTTCGACATGGCCCGGCTTTCGCGTCTAACAGATACCGGCACGTAAGTGGGGACACTATACCAGACATGCAACAACTAAGGGGCGTGGCATGGACAGCAATAAAGAATTTTGTAAGGTGCAAAGAATTCCCGACTTAGATATTCTTCTTTGGGGTTACGTTTTTAGTATTTAGAGCGCACAACAAGCCGACTACGGGCTCAGGTGTATGACCATAGTGGCATAGGGCGGATTTATATTCGCACCCTCTTTTTTATACCCTCCACCATAAGATCGGGGGTATACTAATTTCGTCATTCTGATTGTAACTACTCGAAATATTCGTCTGATACCCTATAAAGTATATATATTCTTGATCGTCGTCAAATTTTATGTCGATCTAGCCATGTCCGTCCGTCCGTCCGTCTGTCCGTCCGTCCGTCCGTCTGTCTGTCGAAAGCACGCTAACTTCCGAAGGAGTAAAGCTAGCCGCTTGAAATTTTGCACAAATACTTCTTATTAGTGTAGGTCGGATGGTATTGTAAATGGGCCATATCGGTCCATGTTTTGATATAGCTGCCATATAAACCGATCTTGGATCTTGACTTCTTGACTTCTTGAGCCTCTAGAATGCGCAATTCTTATCCAGTTGAAATGAAATTTTGCACGACGTCTTTTGTTATGATATCCAACAACTGTGCCAATTATGGGTCATATCGGTCCATAGCCTGATATAGCTGTCATATAAACCGATCTTGGGTCTTGACTTCTTGAGCCTCTAGAGTGCGCAATTCTTATCCGGTTGAAATGAAATTTTGCACGACGTGTTTCGCTTTGACTTCCAACAACTGTGCCTAGTATGGTTCAAATCGGTTCATAACCTGATATAGCTGTCATATAAACCGATCTGGGATCTTGAATTCTTGAGCCTCTAGAGGTCGCAATTATTATCCGATTGGAGTAAGATTTTGCACGACGTGTTTCGCTTTGACTTCCAACAACTGTGCAAAGTATGGTTCAAATCGGTCCATAACCTGATATAGCTGCCATATAATCCGATCTGGGGTCTTGATTTCTTGAGCCTCTAGAGTGCGCAATTCTTATCCGATTGGAATGAAATTTTGCACGACGTCGTTTGTTATGATGTCCAAGAACTGTGCCAAGTATGGTTCATATCGGTCCATAGCCTGATATAGCTGTCATATAAACCGATCTTGGGTCTTGACTTCTTGAGCTTCTAGAGGGCGCAATTCTTATCCAATTTGAAAGAATTTTGGCACGTAGTATTTTATTGCGATATCCTACAACTGTGCCAAATATGGTTCAAATCGGTCCATAGCCTGATATAGCTGTCATATAAACCGATCTTGGGTCTTGACTTCTTGAGCCTCTAGAGGTCGCAATTATTATCCGATTTGCCTGAAATTTTGTACGACGGATTAAAATACGTGTTTGTTATGGTCTGAATCGGTCTATAGCCCGATACAGCTCCCATATAAATCGATCTCTCTATTTTACTTCTTGAGCCCACAAAGAGCGCAATTCTTATACGAATTGGCTGATATTTTACACAGGTCTCCAACATAAATATAATTTAATTGTGGTCCAAACCGGACCATATTTTAATATCGCTCTAATAGCAGAGCAAATCGTTTCTTATATCCTTTTTTTGCCTAAGAAGAGATGCCGGGAAAAGAACTCGACAAATGCGATCCATGGTGTAGGGTATATAAGATTCGGCCCGGCCGAACACGCTTTTACTTGTTTAATCTAATCTTTCGTAACCTAATGTAGTTTAAGTGTTGTCTCACCAGACATTGTCCATACGCTTCTTTGTGAACCCCACCGTATTAAGTGCGCGGAAAAAGGATCTTTCGTTTCACGGATCTGCAGAATTCTATACAAATTTAGTTTTGTGCCTTTTTCAGCTCACTTTTATATCTATTTGTCTTCGCCTTATTGAAGAGTCTTCTGCAACCCTTCCTTGGATCAAACAGACAGTTCTACCGTCAACAACGGCATTCTTTTTTATACTCTCCACCAAAGGATGGTGGTATATTCATTATACTTTACACCACCGGAGGCCACCGCAGCGCAGAGGTTAGCATGTCCGCCTATGACGCTGAACGCCAGGGTTAGAAACCTGGCGAAAACATCAGAAAACCTTTTCAGCGGTGGCAATCCTCTCCTAATCTTGGCAACATTTGTGAGGTACTTTGCCATGTAAAAACTTCTACCCAAAGAGGTGTTGCACTGCAGCACGCCGTTCGGACTCTGCTATAAAAAGGAGACCCTTTATTATTCAGCTTTAACTTGAATCGGAGAGCACTCATTGATGTGTGAGAAGTGTGCCCCTGGTCCTTTATGGAATGTTCTTGGGCAAATTCGCATCTGCCTAAACTCTCTCTTTTTTTTTTTAGATGAAATTTTGTATAAAATTCAAATTTCAACAAAAAATTTTAGAAAAATTTAATTTTCAAAAAAAAAAAATTATCACATATTAAAAGCAATTTTCATTCAGTGCTCCCCCCGATAACCTTTATTTTCCACCGCCCTTGACTAAATGGTAAAAAATTAAATTTAAAACTCCTACACTTTCTATTGCTATTCGCTATCAATACTCCTACTGTCTCTATGGCTTTCGCTTGATATTGCCTGCACATCATTCAAACCCCCAACCACGTATATTAAGGCAATTTCTCTTGCCTTCCTTTTGCGCCTAGCTCTTAACTTTTTTCCCAACCAAACATTCATCTCTCGTTTTACTTTGCCAATCATGGAAAGGGGGTGTATCATGTATCGACTTTGAAATCCATGCTATGGCATATGAAGACATATCGGGATTTAGATTTGGCTTTGAAATTTATAACCATCGGTTTTGCCAGGACATGCCGCACATCTGTCTCTGAGGTTTCCCTCTGCCTCTCCCTCTCCCTCTCTTGTTTTTTCCCAGTGGAGGTCTTGCCATATGTCCTTTCCTCGAACAGAAGCAGGCAACATTCTCGCTAACAACGCATAAAATTTACATAAATAGTTCAGCAAACACCTTCATCAGAAAACGATTGTGGAACAAGAAGAACAAAAAGAAAACCACGACATAAAAAGAAGAAGAAGAAAAAAAAAAACAACCAAGACGAAGACGAAGAGAACGATACAAATGAAGATTGAAATTAAGTCAATAAAAATCACATAAAAGAGGTGATGCTCTCACCCATGGGAAAGGTTAAAAGCTTTTGTTGAAGTGATAAAAATTCCTTGAATAAAAAGTGAATGGAGTAGATTGAAGCATAGCAAAACTTGCTGACAAATTATTTAAATTAGGCAAAGAGTTTTAAATCTTAAGTTAAATGTAAGGCTAAGAGGTCAGAACGAGATTCCTACTGTCCCCGACTACTTCATAGTTATAAATAGCAATTAAATATAAATTCAATAAAAAAAAAAAATTACGGAAAAGAAAATTTAAATGCAAGGAAGGAGGGAAGAACAAGAATGGAAGAAAGGACAGAGAGGTGATCGATCGCAAATTCGAGAGGGCAGAAGAATGGAAGTATGGATGATAAAAGAAATGAGGGATAGAAGGATGATCGCAAAGACGGATAGAAAATCGGAAGGAAAGGATAAAAGTCGGATATGGGGCTGAAAGACGGAATGATAGACGAATGGATGAACGAAAAGACGGACAAAAGGAGAAAAGAAAGAAAGAATATACGGATGATCGAACGGCAAATCGAAAGGAAATCTATTGGGAAAACAATAGAAAAATCGAATCGAACAAAATCGAATGTGAAAGGAAAATCAAACGGAAAATCAAGTGGTCCGAAGGATGGAATGACGAATGGAAGCACGTACGGACGGACGGAATGACGCAAGGAAGTAGAAACTGAAGCATAGACTAAAGGACGGATGGAAAGAATGAGGGAAAAAGGAGAAAAGAAATAGACAGAAGATCAAACGGAAAATCGGTTAAAAGGATGGAAAGACGGATAAAAGGAATAACGCAAGTAATTAGGAATGGAAGCTCACACTAAAGCACGGACGGCAAGAATGAGGTAAAGAAAGTGGGAAAAAGGAGAAAGGATCGAACAGATAACCGAGTGGGCTGAAAAATGGAAGGACAAACA